>NC_092644.1:38849462-38991422 GCF_039555335.1 Amphiura filiformis | reverse complement strand
AGGATTAACTACCATAGCAATAGATGAATACAATTTTGAATATATCGCCCTGCACTACAAGCAGGTTGTACTCACCACCTGTGCATGTCTGCAATCATGGATTGAATACAATGCCGATATTTTCAAAGATACAGGTGCGAGTGATCAGCATGATATGACTATTCTATAGAATTATGATCCAGATCTTTATCCCTGTTCTTTGACATCTATGGTTCAATGCATAGGTACAGCGTGAACGTTTTAGTGCAGGGCGATATATTCAAAAACCATCTATGGTCATGGTAGTTAAACCTGTTATAAGGTCACTTCTATGGCGAATAATTAAGTTTGCGGATACTGTAACATAATTATGTTGCTTTGAACTAAAGCGGGCGGAGGGGAGCATAACCTAATGGTATTTGCACTCGAATATTGAGACAAATAAATCTGACACAAAGAAGATCCCAAGGCTTGATACAAGGTTTGTCATTTCCGCCACATGTGCAAATTAATATATCTCGGGCGGCGGAAAATGCCAAAAACTTTCGGTTTGATAATATTATTGCGTTAACATAAGAACCACAAGACCTATTGAAATATAAATGAGATCACTCACTTCCTTGACTTATTTCCGATAAGATTATTATTAAGAAAGTAAATTGCATTGTCTTAGTTAAATGGTCATTACTCTCTTTAAATGTATATTATAGTGTATGTATTTGAAGAATGTTATGTCTCGGAATATTCCGATATTAAGTTTCCAGAGAGGCAAAATAAGTAGCCGGCAGATTATTTTTCCATGATAACTACGAAACGTTGAAGCCTGGGGTAGTGTGCGAGGAGCTTTATAAAAAAGCAGACAAGCCGGCGGTACAAGGACGAGTAGCCGGCATTTTATATTTTTAATTTTTTTATCAATCCATATTTTGAAATACAATATTTACACAATACTGGCGAAAATATAATTTTATGTGATGTTATTGGATGATATGTGGTGATGAGTCTTTCGATGGAATTTTGTGGCATACTGTGTGCATACAAATATTATGTATATTTACAGTGAATCTGATGAAATAATTGTGGTGGTATAAAGTGCTTTCTGATCTATGACGGGTAATGTTTTAAATTACTGGTATACACAAATTCATAACTTCAAAACTTTTGTAAGTGATCTGAACCTTGTATCTTGTGTAAAAACTGTGTCAGGTTAACTTGTTCAAAAGTCATCAGTGGAGAGAAATTAAAGTTGTGAATGTGATGTGTATCAATACAAAGTGCAAACTTATCAGCATAACACTAAAGCAAAGATAATTGATTATTTTCATAAGTACTTCAGTTTATAGTCAAACAAACTAAAAAAATGTATTGTGTTGCTTATGGTGAAATTGTGAGTATTGTAAATAATATTCTAATGTTAAGTGTATTTTATCAATTAAGTGAAAACACATCTGGGTCATAAAGATTAGTTGTGTTTAACTATCCAAAGATTAGTTGTGATTTGGTCAAAATGACTTGAAATGTTTTATGTGTTATTCTCCGAGCGACAACTCTTTTCTCGGCCCATTTCATATTCTCCGAGCGACAACTCTTTTCTCGGCCCAACTAGATAATTTGTAAATATTCAAGAATTATCCAGTTTCTTTGATCGGTTTTTAGTTGTTTGTAAATATCGTGGCATATTTTATTTTACTTATGGTGTGCTGTAATAAAGTTTTAGTCTCATAATGGCTAAACATATTTTTAGAAAAGATTGACGAATTATGTAACATTAAAACTCATTTTGTATACCAGTTTTGTTTTGCTTGCTTTGCTGAATTCATGTTGATATTAATTTTGTTGAAATAAAATGTGTTGAAGTCATGAATGCAAAAGTAAAACGTGGTGTCTATTTGTTATTTTTCACAATTTAAAGTGGTCAGATGAATTAATGGAGATGTGGATAGTAGTATTGGTTATGGTTATGGTAACCGTGTCATTTGTTAGCAAATACAGATACATTGTAAATAACATACTCGTAGGATATTGATCCCTAGGACAGGATAAAACATCTGCCCTCTCTATGATCAACATTGTTAAAACATGACACTAGAATTCAGTGTTGTGGTGTAGTATTGTTGCAATGTAGTTGCTGTTTTGTCTTGATGTTGGTAGTGAGGATCTGGATTGCTGTAAAAAGATAACAGTATACGCTTCTCAACAATATTTTATCAGCTACAATGTTTTAGGAACGTTCTTTAACGTTTTGAGAGGTTGTACCGAGCATTTAACGTTCGTGTAAGTCTTTGACACACTCTTGATGTACAGACACGTATTGAGACATTCGTGCAACGTTTGGGTTGGGCCTTTCCAACACTTAAAGATATCGCAAACGTTGCCGAAAGTTGCGATAACGTTATGGCGGATAGCCCTGCGTTTAATCAGGGCTTTTCCCGTCACCGTCAATGTTATTTGTTGTTTTCAATATTTACAATTTCAACTAAATGATACATTTTAAGACATCAAAATGTGGCAAAAATAAAATTTTAAATGAAAAGCGTCATTATATAGTACACAAGTAAACACCACTTCATACAGCTATTTACATCACGGTATTAGAGACAAATATTCATAACAATACTATGAAAACAACTTATACATTTTAACTCTTCACTGTCAGAACAATATACACGGTTTGATACGTTTAAGCTTATGTGCTTTGATATCAACAAGATGCGGTATTAGCCAAGAATCAGCTTCCTTAATAAAATCAAATGTCTCACAAAAATGAGTATATTAGGTGGGAACATTTAGTTAAGCTGAATTTATACTTCCATCGCTGAGCGACGAGCGATTGGTATTTGACCAATAAGGTAGCTCGCTTTTTCAAACAACAAAAAACCCGCTCTACCTCATTGGCTAAGAACCAATGTAGTATAAATTCACCTTTACGGCACCCTTAGGTTACAGTGCCTTACAATAATGCACCATTTCAACACTTCTTTCAGTTATATTTATGATAATAAATCATATTTATTAAAAAACAGCTTGTACCCCATGTAGTCAGAATATCCACATTTACAACCAAATACCTCAGGTGAAGGTCACTTCTTCGTAGGAACTACATGATTACACAAGGTCACATCGAATATAATTCATTGACCCATATGGGTAATATTCTGCCTCTGGCTATAATGTGACCTGTTCTTTACGATCATGAAATGAGCATAAAGTCGCAAGTTGGTAGTTCGAGATATCCTGGCTGCTGAGTTGATGTTCTTTGTTTGCCGCGCACCTGTACAAGCCATAAGTATGTCATTCGTGAATGGCCCATTGTACGCCATTCACAAAGGACATACCGACATATTAATGGTTTGGACAGGCGCGTGTGAAACAAAGAACACCTATATAGACGAATCCAATTTCCCATTTATACACCTCAATGGCAGCCATAGCTGGGTCCCCTCTCAGGTCTATCCCACCTAGTAAAATGTAAAATGATGTGGCTTTGGCGGGGATACTAAACTGCATTCCATCACCCGTGTTACAGGTAGACAAAAGAATGATGAATGTTTACAACACAATACAATTCAACATCGATTTTAAGCGGGTTTAATCCACCCAATTGGGCAGTAACAACACCAGTTTGGAGCAGACAGGACCCAGTAATGGCCGACTGAATTCCGACCTTCACTTGGCTCGTTGGATTCGTCTATAATCACAGCTTATAATCATCACCAGTGCCCCACATTTCCCGGGATGAGGTTAAGGAAGTACATTAGGGATGAACTCAAGCTGTGAAGCAAAAACTTCGCTAAATAAGGCAGAGGGGACGTAATGGGCTATTCCAGTTGAAATTCACACACCCCCATTGAAGACATAACTTTATTCTTCCACAAAGGGAGTGTGAATGTTAAACGGATAATATGTGATGCTATTTGAAATCTACACCCCTGTGTGGGAGATTAAGATCAGGTCTTCCATAGAGGGTGTATGAATTTCAACTGAAATAGCCCATTTTTGTTTTGTATTCGTCAGTATTAGTATCCGTTACAAGGGACGTAATCATTTCCTCGCACAGCTTGACCAGGAGGCCCATTCGGACGGTCACGTTTTAATCGGGTGGAATATTGATTTGCCAAAGGAATCGACCTTCCCGTACTTGACCGCATAGAACTTCGCACATTAGAATTTGTGGTGAGCGGCAACCAGTATTTCCTCGTTCCTGTATTCTTGGTAGCAACACCAGATTTACCGCACCAGACCTCGGGTAACTGTTTTACGTGCTTCCTAAAGTTAGCATTAAAGATGATGTAGATGAGAGTGTTAAACATGCTGTTGCTCATCGCTAACATCTCAACAATGTAGTAGATGGTAAGAGACAAGCTGTGATTATCAACCTGCATTGCCGGCAGCGCGTAGTACGCTACGTCACGGAGTAACGCTACTACGTAATAAGGCGCCCAACAAAGCATGAATAGGGCAACAACGATGATGAGCATACGCACGGTTTTTCTCTTGGAGGATTCAATCTCGATTTCTTGCTGTGCTGTCAAGTGACCACCTGGAACCTCTCTGTACCAAAGTTTAACAGCGATGAGAAAATATACCACGCACATAATCGCCATTGGCGCAATAAATTCAAGTATGGTGAGAGACAACGTGTATGCCTTTAAAAACACGTGGTTCTTCCAACCGTATTCGAGGCACTGGTATGAGGGACTATGCCCAAAATGATAGAATTCACCGATTTCGGTGTGGATGGCTGTTGGAATGACCATTGACATGGAAAGGAGCCAGATGAATACCATAAGAATGACTGCTGTACGCTTGGTCATACGAGGTCGGAGAGGATACATGATAATCACGTACCTGGAAAATCACAGAGAAGAAAACAAGATTTAATACATATTTATAAGTAATTTTCTAGAAATAATTGAATCTACTACTTGCATAGTCGACAGTCCATTTAGTCCTTAGAGTGATATACTTAAATAGTGTGACTTAATCTTGAACCTAATCTTTACGTCTGTCAAAAATTGCTATCAGATTAACATTAGACGGTGCCGACTGAAGCGGATGACGGGAATTAAGTTGTTGAGCTAGTTTCGATTACGCATCTTTACACAGAAGGGTTTCATTGTTGATTTTCCCATTAGACCGCTAATATAGGTATTTGTATGTCCTTGGATGTTAATGGTACCACCAGATGATCGCACAAAAGATAAAAAATATTTGAAGTAGCTTAAAGGTGGGTGATAAGTCTATAGAATCCTTATCAGGTATTTCTACGAATAAAAATGGGCAAAAAGCGAAGAAAACAGCAGTGATAGTAAACCCGTTGTCTCGGTCCCAGTCGGTTTGTGTTGCTCCGTCAGTAAACAAACCGTCTGGCGACAAACCGTGAAATGACGATCGCTGATTGGTTAATGAATGTCCAAATAAAACTGTTTTCAATTGGCTATATGACGTGACTTGGGTATGTCATCACCGTAGCTGACACTAAACATCACAGGCCCGCCACTATTTGTAGATACCGCAAACACAAAATGTGCGAAAGGTGAACAGACACTGAGGCACCAATCGTCTGACATCGCCTTTCATGTCAGCGACTCGCATCGCGTACTCACGTACATTGTGTGGATTTATGTAACCACAACTACTGCATGCACGCTGATTGACAGCCAATTTTGACAGCCATAACCTTTTCGTGAGGTGAAATTCAGCCAATCAGAAAAGACGTACTATGAGGTTGTCGCCAGACGGTTTGTTTAGCGACGAAGAAGCACAAATCGGCTGGGACCGAGACTAGAAAATTCGAAGCTTGTATAATATACAGATAGTGACTCAAACTGTGATGTATCACAAAAAAGATCAATTTAATACCAAATGCTCATTTTTCTGGTATCTTTTAAACATCTTTTAATGTAACATTAAAAGAACGTTCATCATAATGGGTTTCAGTAGATTTTATATATTTGTACTGCTTATCTAACATCTAACAGACAGCATAAGGTAATAAAACAAATAATTATGATATAGGATACAAGGAAAAACAACGTGAGTTAACACGCAACCAAGAACTGCGAAATTAAATCACTGGTCAGTATTTACATTGAGTTTGTATGGTACAAAATTATATATGAAACATTTGAAACATATAAGTAATGCCTTCACTAGAAGAATCATTATACAGCCATTTTCTTACGGCATATTTATCATTAAATTACGGTTGTTTGATGGGATCATTTATTAGTTTTTCAAACAAAACATAATGTGCATCTTAATTTCTCCTCTTTTAAAATATATTATTCACTTTTATAGCATTTTTAAAGCTTTTTCAGATATAAAATGTGCATATTAATGACAAAATTGGTGGCGCTATTTAGTTACTGGAAATTACTCTTTCAAGCTTTTAATACAAATAATTCCTTTTATTGTTTGATAAAATATCTTTATAAGATTTCCTTGTTGCTTGTTTCACCTATTCCAGCTGTTTTAATGGCAGTATTAATCACCTACCTCTTGCAAATAAAGAAATATGATTTAGGATAAATAGCGCCATCTATAATTTGCATTTAGTTAATAATGAAGCAAATTCTATATACATCAAACAACCGTTCAATGTAAGCCATGTAGTGGAAAGCACACTCTAACTTACTGTAACCTATAAAATGAACAGGTGGCTCGAGAATTATTCCTTTTTATGAAGTGAACAGGCTACAGGTGATTTATGAATGGGTATTATTTCACCGACTTTTTTCAGCCAAGTCGATGTTTTGAGACTGTCAACAGTTGACAACAAAATGCCTCAGGCAAAAGTGTCTTCATACAAAATACATGGCAACACTATTTATCATTATGTAACTACATGACAACACCTGTTATCATTATGTAACACATTTCGTTTCAACACTTGGCGTTTGCCAAGAATTGTAATTTTGCTGTTTAGAAAAAAGGGGTCATTGCAGCAATGTTATATGCAGTGGAATCCAAAAACTTCTTGGCTAACAGAAAAACTTTACTTGGTTCATTTACTTGTCCGGACTCAAACGCTATGCTTAATTAACTAAAACGACAAACTATAAAAGACAATTTTTCATACTTTGTGATCTTGTTTTTGCTCAAAAGGGTTCATACAGCGAGGGATCGTTCCTCTTAAAATGTCATTTAGAAGGGTTTTTGCTTCTGGTACAATGACCCTTTCGCACCCACTTTCGGAATAATGACCCTAATACCACTTTCGTAGTAATGACTCTTACACGACTTTCGAATTAATGATCCGTTGGAATGAAAAAAACAACCTTTTGGAGTAACAAGCTTTCGGAGAAATAATCGTTTGGAACAATAAAGATTGTCATTAATAGCCTACATTTTCAGGAAAAAGACCCATCGCACCAAAATACCTTTTGGACAAATGACTCTTCGAAGCAAAAACCTTTCTGTGTTATGTCCTTTAATAAAAAGCGTGTTGGGACAAATAACCGGCTGAAGAAACATTTCACGTTGGTCGCAAATATTTTCCATATAACATGTCTAATGTTGGTTGAAAGCCACTTTGAAACCGTAATTAAGCATATTTCTCACGTAGGAGATAACCTGTTTCAAGTGTTAGGGTTGACTTCAAAGTGCTCTCTTTGAAGCACTCGATTCCACTCATAAGTAGAATCGTGCATGGGAAATAAACTACACATGCAACGCACCTCGTTTTAGTTTAAACGTTGGTTAGGGGTTTCCGTACCAGGAAAGTTCAATAGAAATAAAAGTCATTTATGGTATTGGTAGATGTTTGCTGCGCCGTCAAATGACCCTCTGAAACCTCTCTGTGCCAAAGTATAACAGGGAAAAATGACCCTTCGGAGCAAAACCCTTGAAGCTGCTGCTTTGTAATTGTTTGGGTATCGATTGCAAACTAGGTGTGATGATGATGATTTATTATATATTATTTATGTAAGGTCATAATTTCTGATGTAATGCAGACAGCAAGCGAATTTAGGCACCAGTTATGTTATCCTAAACAAAGATATGTCAAAATTAAAACCAGATGCCAAAAATAGCTCTGATTTAAGACCCCATTTGTTAAATGGGTTGAGATCGGTTGACAATTAAAGAAACGGTGATCTAAAACCTTAGGAAGGAACGAATGATGTTCTAATCAATGGAAAGCACAGCGCTAGTTCTCTTGTTCGAGTTAACGCTCCGTCTACAAATCAATAGGGCATGCAATGGATGTGCATCTTTCTTAGGATTCTTGTCATCTTGTCTTTATTTCGTGACCGATATAAAAATGCAATTATTGTCTGCTGGTTGTAATTATGACATTTTGTTTTCTTTGTTTAGGATACAGGGGTGGAAATAAGTGGTACTTATGTGGCGTCTATATTTGGGATCAATGTGCGTTTTCCACTTGGCTTACATTGAAGGACAAAAGGGGGGATCATAATACCTCGACGATACCAGACACAATCGCTAAACTGCAGGAATAAACCAAAAACCTATAATTCTGACTCAATATATCATAAACCATTCTCAAAGGTTACGAAAACACTAGACTAAACGCATAATGACAATTAATCATTGTGTAAGGCACAACATCTTTTTGGTCCTATAGCGGTATCGATGCTCGAAGACGTACCGATGGCACTTTGATCGTACCCTGAACATTTGTACAGTGGATTCGTTTTTTATTTAAATGAAAACCAATAACACTATGCAAATGTTCACTATTATGCTTGATACAATGTATTACATCTCCAGGGAGCGGTGTTAAGAGTTATAGGACCAAATTGGATGTGGTGCCTAGGTTGTCACAAAGTATTTAAAAGCATGTATGTGGATGTTATACTACTTACCGGTCTATGGCAATAACAAGCAATGAATTAGTCGACACATAAAGTGACACTGCCTTCAAGTAGGCTACTATCACACACATAGCTTTTCCAAACGGCCAATCTTGATTCATATAATAGTAAAAATTGAACGGGGCTACAACAACAGCTAGCATAAAGTCCGAAAAGGCAAGGTTTCCAATGAGTAAGTTTGTAGTGGATCGCATTCTACGAAACCGATATATAATATAACATAAGAGTAAATTGCCAATGCCACAAACGGGAATCATAAGGCTGTAGCTGAGTCCAAGCACTGCTTTTGCTGCAGGATGCGCTTGAGGCAATGCCACTTCATGGGATAAACTTCCAGAATAAGAATAATCATAGCCATAAGGATCGTATACAGTTCCGTTGGTATTTCCTGGTTGTCCTCGGTAAGTTCCATATCGGCACTTGTAATCCCAAGCATTTTATAACCGTAAAACACAAGATTGTGTTCAATACAAAACACTAAGTAAATGATGCGAGCGACTCAATGTTGTTTCACTGCCAGAACAAGTTGTTAATGTCATTGCCCTCAGTTGGTAGATAATCACTAAGTCGTAGACTAACAAATTGATGTACGTCGAATTAGTACGGAAAGTCAATATATTAGGAGATGAACTTTCCTCTGAAATACTGAAAAAAAATTCAATGAAGCTATCATTCACTGTGATTGTTCATCGACTGCTTTGGGCGATGTTTATGTGAATGCATCCTTCACCTGCGTACGTCTATATACCGGCTGGATTTATCATCGTTCGCATTAAGTACTGTGAATCCGTGATCGTGGATTACACCACTGTTCGAAAAATATTCCACTTTTTTCACCTGTTTAAAAACAAGAGTACGTCATAATCATACTAGATGGAATACAAGAATTGTGTCCAACGTATTAACAATGATCATCTTTTTCCAATACTAAGACATTAGATCCCTTGGTGTTTATCGCAAGTAGTGACCTTATCTGTCCACTCTTTTCAGAAGGTAGATGAAGTATGGTGAATTATTATGATAGCACCCACTATGTATTCCTTGAACCAGCCAGGAATACACACGCCAAGTCTCTGGCTGGTACGGATTTAGTAATATAAGATCTTAATGGTTTAAATGAGTAGTCCCAATGAGTAGTCCCACTTTTTCTGCGTACTTGTGACTCTTAAGTTACAATCAAGCGCGATAAAGTTTGTGAAGATTGTATTACATTTGGGATTCGACTGTCTGATATTCAACTTTACATTCGGACTCCGACAAATAAATAATTATGTTTCTCTATGCGTTATTGAGTACGATGTGTTTTTAAAGGTCTTAGTTGTCGATATGCTTATTCTCTGCTGAGTGTCATCGTCTTTCATGTGTCCGGTATATATTGAGGGTTAATATTGTCACGTGAACAAACAAGAGTTATTAAACAATTCAAGTTACAATTCGAACAATTAGATGCAAAAGTTATGTAGCCGATACGCTATTTTTCCTCATTGCGCACAAAAGTTTGCCATCTCGTAGGATTAATTATCGCCTCCCACAGGCTTGGTGTGTCAAGATGTTCAGGATACTAAAGATCTTAGATCGATGAAGTTGTCTGGTGTCACTTCAGATTTTCCCATTGTCCTGTTGATAAAGAATAGATAAACAAAGAAACTACATTAACCGAATATGTAAAAGCAACACGACTATAACTAGAAGTTTTCTACCTGCTTCAACCACAGATACCTAATATTGGCCGCAAACGGTTACTACATACTTCATCATCGATTGCTAAAACACCAGACTTGAGACACTTCAATGATAACAGAGGTCCGTGATCTGGTTTTAAACAAAAATATTAGCTTAGCTTCAATACTGTCTAGAGGGCATTGAATGTATGATGTAACGTTTTACTACAGCCATGACATCATATTCCTACCTGAAATGATATTTATAGGCTGGGATATTGTGTAAGTAACCTTACAAGTATGTTTATAGATTTTCTAACAGGGGCACAAGGAATTCGATTTCGTTTCAACACTGTAAAACGAGTCTCAATTAATAAGGTTGAACAAACCATATGGCTTGCAAACTTGGCAACTGATGTGAAGAGATCCTATTTATTATTTAAACTTATGAGTGACATAATCTAATCCAATGAACACAAAGCCGACACAAAATTAAGACATAAGCAAAAATATAATAAATATTTGCTAAAAGCACCTGCGGAGGCGGGGTTCGAACTCACGGCGGCGGACTGCTTTGGATACACTATGAACCCAGCGCCTTAGACCACTCGGCCATTTGTCTTCTTGGAATTCATTTGAAACTTATTTGAAGGTATAATCGCAACTTCAACATAGGCCTACCACGTGACAAGCAAAGGCAGAAAACGTACCATATTTTGGAATTTTATTTGCCTAAAAACATTTATGTGTATTATTAGCGCTCAATTAAGTTAACTGCGTGTTTTATACAACAAAAATCCAATAATAAACAGTGATAACTGGGCGTCTGTATGGACAATACATTATATCGATTTTGACACGTGCTTGTGTCTCAGTACATTTCCATGGTCAGTAAAATACTATAGAGGAAAACCTACCATTTTCTTGTATACACGTTCGATGTTTTTATCAATTACATAAAAATTCCATTTTAGACCCCAAATGTTTTTTCAGGAAATAAAAGATTAGATTACCATAAAAACGAAACAGTAATCTTTTGCCGGGTCTAATGTAATATTCACATAGGATTTTCGACGTTTTTTCTATCCTTATTTTTGCTCAATTAAAAAAATATTTTGGCGTATATAAAATTGAAATAAAATTCTCTGCTTCTTAAACGACATCAAATGTGCCACAATTGGGTA
The DNA here is from genome assembly GCF_039555335.1 of Amphiura filiformis. Classification (NCBI taxonomy): domain Eukaryota; kingdom Metazoa; phylum Echinodermata; class Ophiuroidea; order Amphilepidida; family Amphiuridae; genus Amphiura; species Amphiura filiformis. The sequence continues at coordinate 38,979,761 of NC_092644.1, read as the reverse complement.
TCACGAATCGTTATATATGATGTGCAGTTAATATTCATATTTTCTTTTATACAGAGAGGATGCTTCAGTTTTGACAGGAAAAATATTTTCTTGAAAACCCTCTCACTCGGTTATTTTAAAAAGGTAACCACGCTTCCCTAGAATGTGCAATAAATTAGCATTAAAATTTTTCTTATTCTAACAGCAAGCGTTTCTAGAATGTATTTTGGCGAAATGTGGTGTGTATTCAATCCATCAGAGTTTATTAAAGAACCTAATGTAAGAGTGTCGTAAAGCACCTGCGCAACGGACGCAATCTGAACCAAATCCCATACATAGATGACCGTATAGGACAACACTACGGGGGATGGTAACCATGTAATTAATCAAATAACCAGAAAATCCAGCCCACATTTTTTAACTGTTTTAATAATATCTTTAGGAAATATAAGTTTTATAATTGAATTTTGAGTTATACGACATGAAACAACTCGGGGAAACACCACGACTGCTGGGTGCATGTACTGCATGTACTGTTTGCAAGATTTTTAAACCAACCCGTAATGTTTTTCGTTATTCTGAATTACAAGTTAATTGATGGAGTCAATGCTCGTGCTTTTCTATACCTATGATGAAAACCTTTATATAAACATCAAATCCAAGCGAAGTTACCAAGAACGCACATCTTCTAAAAAGTGATATTTTGTCTTTTCTAATGACTCTCTTGATAGTGTGACAAGTTTTACAAGATACTGATTACTTTGATTACAGACAATCTGTGATTTGATTAGTATTATTATTAAGATTCTCTGTTGCCGGCAAATTTGCATTTTCATCTTATTACTCCGTTTTCAGCTGACCACCGCACGAAGTGAATTCTACAACCAGCTTGAAGACATGGCGATGGGGTCCCCCGTACCCATTAACTGCGAACATGGAGGAAAAGAATTATGGAAGGCTTTAAGGAATACCAGCTCCCCTTGACAGTTACCTTTATTGACTTCAAGAAGGCCTTCGATTTCATCAACAGAACAGTAATATTCTCAACATTGCGTCACTAGTTTCAAGCATTTTGGTCAGTGCCATAAAGGTATTTTACAGTAACTCCAGCAGTGCAGTTATGGTTGACGGAGGCATCTCTGAACCCTTCGATGTAACAACAGGAGTCCTGCAAGGCGATGTGTTGGCTTTATATTATCCTTGTTGACTACCTTTTGGGAAAGGCGTCTGGACCAGACTCTGGAGTTGTGACCTGTCCTCGTCGATCAAGAAGATATCCGGCCGGATTGCTAAATGACCTGGACTTTGGTGATGATATCGCTCTCCTTCAGTCTTCCACCCCACGGGCCCAGTCTCAGCTCTCCATGACCGCTAATGCCGGAGCAGACATTGGACTTATAATCAGCGCACCCAAAAACAGAGTATATGACCATGAACTGCCAACCCCAGCCTCCTTTCCAAGTGTACGAAAACCCCATTAAGCTTGTAACCGCTAGTGACGGAAATCTCTTGCTTGGATAGCCTTCTGGAAATTAAAGCAACTGTGGAAAAGTCCTACCATCCCAAATTCCAGCACGGTTTAACTTTTTCACACAATCTGCGTCACAGAGTCGTAGGTTATCTCTAAGGATATGGAATATAAAATCAACTCATTTGGCACATCCTGCTACCGTATTATGCTGAACATCAAGAGAGTACCATGCAAATTCTACCATCTACAATCTGACAGAGACAGCACCACTTGTTGAGAGAGCCAGGACTCGTCAACTGTAAATTGTAGGGCATATACTCCGCTCAGCCAGTAAAAGAGTCTGCATTGCATGTTCCAACTCATGGCAAGGAACGGACGGCAACGAACCTTGTTCTGGAAATACATCCCGTGTCTTTGGATATATTGAATTTAAAGTTATCGTTGTTTCGTGTTCAATTCGACTGTTTGTTTTTGCAAAACTACACATACAAATAAAAGATATAATTACATAAAGGGAATCGTTTGTTTACGCCACTACCCTTTGATATTTGTACACGGAAAATGGCCACCTCATAGAAATTGTGGACCGATACTAAACTGAGTGATACATGTACTGTCTCAAAGATTTTCAAGTCAACCCATCATTTTGCTTTGTTCTGTATTACAAGCTCATTGATAGAGTTGAAGCACTGAGCATTCAACGCTCCAGGGGAAAATCCTCATAAATACCTTAAGAGTCCGAGTCCGATGTTGTTTGTAAAAATACAAACAAAGTATAAGTATGCACAACGTGCATTTCACATCCTCTAAAACCTGACACTTTGACTTTTTCCCCGCATCGTACGGGCATTAAAAGAATGTTAATAACCGATAAGTTAAAGAAAATACTCATATTACTTTTAAAATTATTATTGCAGTGGTATAATAATTTAAGAAAAAAACGGATAATACAATAAGCAGGGGTTTTATATTCTGCGTTGCTACACATATTGTGATCTTTACTCAAGAGCACTTTTACAACCAAGTGTATTCATGAATTGAAGTAAGCTAGTGAAAACTGGAGGCAAAAAAGCCAGAAGCTAATGATGACAATGGGTTGACTCAAGGTCAGTATCTTTGTATTTCCCTCGGGTAAATGAGGTAACATGCGGTGATTTAATGGCATTAACTTTGTATTTTGATTAATTTGATCAATAAGGTAGACCAGATAACGATCTTTTTAGATGCTAATTCCAATTTCTGAAACACTTCGTGCAATTTGCAAATGAGCTAATCACAAAGTAATGCTCGCGTCGACGCGCTGATCTAACCAATTAGCATTAATGTATATATTACATGCAGGAAACAGTCCGACAAGCACACCCCAACACCCCACCCCCTGCATTCAGTTAATTGCATCCAACAGTGTCCTGTTTAGTTTGACACATCTTTATTAGCAATTAGGGGACTGTGCACTCTCAGAAATACATTAATTACACGTGTTGTAACACATTCTGGAATAGAAATTTGTTAAGGAATCTAAATTTAAGCACAGATATTCTGCAAAAAACTAATTGTGGAGAAAATCACCAAAAAAAACCCCCACATGTTTTCCCTCAAATGTTTGTAAACGCACTATAGAAAACGGAACAATCAGAAAGTTCGCTTATATGTTTTATCTTATAATCCAGAGTTGAGATTTACTTCAAATTGAGGACTAGTACGATGTACTCATGTATTCCAAAGTAGGTATATGAATAAAAAACAACGGTATGATAATTTCACATCTTGGTATGACACATGACACCCTCACCCCTGCACCCCCCCCCACACACACACACACATACCACAACACGCCGTTTCAGATATCATTGACAGTTGACATGCTTGAAGGCACTAGTTATGCTAGTAGAAATGACCACAAGCGCACAAGTTTAAAAGAAGTTTTTTAATCCATAGGTTATATTTAAAAATATGACATTCCTTTACTTCAACGGTACTGTAGTCTCTGATTGGAACTTGGTACTATTATTCACTGTATATACTTGAATACTTCAAATCAATACCTACAATGCAGCCAAAAACAACTTGCTCTAGCTTAGCCAGATAATAACTAAAGTGTTGTAATTGTTTTATAACGTTTGCTACTACAACCTACATTATTAGCTATCACAGCGAAAGAAACCAGTTAACGGATATCAATTTGTAAATCGTTATGCCTCGAAGGGACATTTCTGTCACAACGTACAGTAGATCATCAATCATGCCTTTAGGTATGATCGCGCCTTTAATCATTCTGAGCATAGTCATATATCGTCAGCCTGCTACGCCAATTGCCTAAGTCATTTCTTTGTAATTTTGAGACCAAAGTACAAAATATGGTTCAAGCATGCATTTAAACATATTTATTCACCAATCTTTGCACAAGAACAAATGATAATGATACAAATGAAAGGGAATAATCCGAAATAATTAAGATGATTACGTAACTGATGCATGCTTGACCCACATTTTGTTCTTTGTTCTTAAAATTACAAAAAATGACTTAGGCAATAAGCCTAGCAAGCTATGATTAATCCAGTAATGACAGTGTAAGCATTATACAAACATCTAGGACAAATTGAAGACATAATTCGGATGAAGGATCACCATAATTAAATATTATTTTTCTTCAATATTGTTTCAAATTTATGAAGTAACACTGACCTGGTTAAGAATTAATCTGATAATAAATAATAACAAGGTGAATTTTTGAAACAAATTCATCAGGTTTAGTAATTAATAAATCAAAAGAGTTTTTCTTTTGTCAAAACCAATTTGAAGAAAACTTACTAATTTTTCTTGCTGACAGTTTCGTCAGTGAGCCACTGACTTTATCAAAGCTTGATGTTGTTGTGATGATCCAACAGCTGATGACTGGCGGGAATTTATGTCACTTCCGGTAGCGATGTTAGTCTTGCTTGCAGTCTGCAAAAGTGGATCATACACGTGACTTAGATTGCAGACCCCCCCCCCCCTAATCTGGATTGATTCTTTAATCCATCTTGCTTTCCTATCCCTCTCTCTCTCTCTATAAGATTTTTGCCTCCCCCAATTGATAATATGATTAGCCCTGGCTACGTGATCACCTATAGCCGAGTTCTTTACATGGCTCTCGGACTCTTTTCTCTTTGACCTTGAGTATTTTTGTTGACTCGCTTTCTCCACCTCCCGCCAGTGCTAATACAGGCGCGTGCCGAAAGTTCTTTTGGTTTCACCAACATAGGTAAGCTCACAACTACCGCATGGAACTTCATAAACACAGTTAGGGGTTTTAACTTGATGTTGTTTGTCTTTCAGATGGACAACATTTTTCTTATCGTAGTATGAGGTCTCATAGCGGTCGTTGTTTTAGAATTGTGTGTGTGTCATTATTTCCTGGTCGATTTCAGAACAAAAGTGATGTATGCATAAAGGATGATTCACACCTTCTGTAGATAACATAAAATGTGAAATCGACCAGCATTGTGAATGTGTTTTTATTGTAAATATATCTGTCCAATTTCAAATTTAACCATGCGCGTCTACGCAGTGGGCGAGCAGTGGTGTCATGTTCACTCACACAGCTATGCTAACCGCAAGTAACGTCGGGTAGTACTTAAATCAGGGCTGTCAACTCTCACGCATTGGGTCACTTTTTCACGGTCTCACGCCAAGGTAGTATAATCTCACGCCTAGGTAGTAAATCTCACGCAAAAATCTGGAAAATGAGTAAAATCGCACGCATCGTCATGAATAATTATTTGTTGCTCCTACCCCCCCACGCTTTTCACATTCCCGAGCGCCGTGGCTCAAATATTCATGGTACAAAATGAACATTGGAGTCGGCAAATCCCGGTACGCCTCTGTCTCACGCCAAGCAATTCCAAAAAGTTGACAGCCCTGACTTAAATCATCCTCTGTGATTGATTCAGTCGAACTATAAAGTACATTAGTAAACGAATGTTTTTATCAGTTATCTCTTCGGTTATTTTAGTGGTATCGATTATAGAAACTGTAGTCAATGCACAGTGTTATTTAGATTTCAAGTAAAGCAGTAGACTAATTCTCATGATTGCCAGGTCGGTAAATAAGGAGATATTACTGGGTGGACAATTCAATTGTTTTTTAGTTTTGTTTTTGCCCTCATATCAGGAAAAATAATTTACTGTGTGGGGAAGGTGTATTAATGGTTTCCAGGCTGGTGGATTTGCCAAAATGTAGACCTGTTTTTGCAAAGATATCGACTTTGGACCTTTGAAGGATCTTATATCATTTCAGACGATTTTATTATCACCAAAATAATGAAAGCTTTTGGGTACAAAAGGCAACAGGAACCAAAAAATAACCTCGCAGTGCAGTGACTTTAACTCCAACACTTCATTTCAGTTGGAAGGTTTTAAAATAAATAAACAAAAAGAGATAATGTATTCTTTCAACATTTTTAAATGTGTAGATTGATTACCAGTACCTGAATTTATTATTCTCTGTATGATCAAAGACTGGATTCATACAAACATGTTTAAAATCTTCAAGACTAAAAATCTATGGGCTCAATGAATTCTATCTGTTTTTCGTAGAAATTGCTCAAAATGATAACGTGATCTTTGTATATGTGTACAGCAAATGTGTTGTGTGATATTTATCCCTGCATCGATGTTGTAACTGAATAATAAGGCAAATCAGTGTTATGAAAAAACATCACTAAATAGCAACAGTTGATTTCAAGAGCTATGCTAGTTTTTATGATAATTATATGGATCCCAAAATTTGGTGGCCAAAATAATTTACTAGGTGGGCATTTTTGGGCAATGGCCAAGTTGAATTTAATGGGCGGGCAAAATATTTAACTGGGTAGGTATATGCCCACACCGTTAACTTGTTATTTACCTCCCTGAATTTATGGCTGACTTAAAGAAAACTTGGAATGACGTGTTAATAACATGTAACTACATGTAGTGTGTAGACATTGAGAAGTGACAGGACATAAATACTTTGTATGTGCCCCTATTTAGAAGAGTATATAATTACAGGGAGAAGTGTCGTTATAATTTCAATACCAATTACGTCATTGCTTGGGGCTGCATTCATGTTTAGTTACTTATTCAAGTACAGAGGTACCCTCTGACAAGAAAGTTTCCCTTCCCTACTTATACGTATGATTTACATGAAATTATATTTTATTTTGCTGCGAGATTTGGGTTTCAGAATATCAAGTAATACATCTGTTGATGTTCCAGACAGTAAAGTAGTCGCGATTCAATCGAGTAGCTGAACCATTTTATTAAGACAAGGGGAACATTATGTATCGAGTATAGAAGATATTCTTATCACGTAGCTATTTTCTTATATCAATCATATCGACAACAAGGATCTGAAATTCGCCACTTCGAGGTACTCTGTAAAAGACACTGTTTTTGAACTATTCAGCATGATTGCGCATTGTGGAATGAAATTATAAACTTTGGAAATAGAACATTTGTTCTAAGAGATATGACGGCTTCGCTGATCATGCCAATGTACGGATATGGAACACTTATGGCTCAAATAGCTTCTTAAGGCCAAAAACGAGCGTCATCATTACGTTTCACTTCCTGGAGGGAATTGATCAAAAATTGAATTCCCTCCTGAGGTTCGTATCTGTCAATGAGTTGCCCAGATCACAAGGATGTCATTATAGCTAGAGGCAGTATATAACACAAATGGGTCAATGAGTTACATAAAAATGACCTTGTGTGGTATTTGGTTCCCAGGAAGTGAGTTTTGCCTGAGGCCATTTGTGGTTAAATGTTGATCCCTCACTACAAGAGTTATTATCATCGATTTGGTTGAAAAAGGTGAGACATGATCAAATCTCTCCAGGTAACAAAACATAATGATTGCTTTTCCTTAAAATATAAATAACTGTACTATTCAAAAATCAGTCATAAATATACATTGACACTATGATGAAAATGAATTCGATTTAAATTTTTATATTTGTTGACACAGCTACATTTATGTTATCTATGCAAATCATTCAAGTTGGCTTTCAAAGTGCTCGAGTTACGTTCGCAAAATGAAAGTTATGACGACTGCCTGACACTTTTCTCAGTCTATGTAGTTCACAAAATGTCTTTAAGACATATTTCAACAAGCTATTCAACGGTCTCTATATATGTTTACAACTAATGTAACATAAATATGCATATTATTGACCTTTCCAACTACATTACCATGTCTACGGCTAAGAAAACTGATTTATACATTTGATAAGTTTCACGCTTCAGGACATTTCTTTAAAGTATGTACATCCACTGATTGTATTATTTACATGTCTGATATAATAATCATACAAGGTATTATATTGTTTATAGCAATGAGCTGTTTTGAATAATGAAAGATTATCTTGTTTACTTTCAATTATGTAACATTTAAAAACTGCAAACAAAACTAACAAAAAATGCAAAAAGTAGTCTTCGGAAAAGCAACGTTTGCACTAATAAGGGGTTGGCCTTGGTTAAGATTTATTTACGAAACCGAACAAACTGCCAAGTTTAGGGACCGATCGTTATTTACGGCAGGGGGGAATGGGTGTTTTGGAAAAAATATCGACAAATAATTTCGCGTTCCCCCCCTCGCGTCCGCTCAAAATTTTCGCGTTCCCCCTTGTTTTCCCAATTTTCTCAATTTAAAATTTACAATCCCCTCTTGGTTCAACTAAAATTTCAGGTTCCCCTAAAGACCCAAACAAAATTTCGTGTTCCCCCCTAAATTTTCCCATTCCCCCCTCTGTCATAAATAACGATCTCTCCCTTACGTAGATGTACAAAATACAAATACATCGAACCGTATATCTTGATATTAGCATGTGTCGCATGAAAGAAAGTGTTAAGTAAGCATAAATTGAGTATTTCTTAAGAATAATCTCTTTCAAGATTTAAGATACATGATGAGTAACTAATGGATGTTTGGATCAGTAATTGAGAACTGGTAAATTGAGCAGTATTAGATTGACTCAATCGTGAAAAATCGGATCTCTCGCTAAGCCATGAGATGCATTAGGAATAATAGTTGTCAGTTATATTGGTGTTGACATGGTATAGGTTATAAGTTTTGATTAATTGTTGTATAGCAATAAACCCAAAACGGTACAGAATATTCAATTGCCTAAATGGTTGAACAAAATTGTATTCAACAACATTTTTAAAGTAAGTTAAACCTGACCCTTATCATTATATAATTTGTTGTAAAATATATTTTACATTGGCTTCAAACTCTCTACTCAGCCTAGTTATATACATTCAATTTCCTTTAAGCAAAATACAAAATGTGAAAAGTATAATATCATAACCCAAAGCTATTCCCGCTTTATGTTTTATTAATGCAGGTTCCTAACAATCTACATTAATGTCTTTCCTACATGAAGCTGTAGCCACTCAACGTTAAATAACCTAGCAACTAACATGGCGAGACATACTTTTGTTATAGTCTCAGCAGTCGATATTGATTTTTAGACTCGCGGTTTTGTATTTGATCAGCTACTACATCATAATACCCTTCTTATTCAATCCAGCAGTTTTTCAAAGAACATAACGTTATAGTATCGTAATAACACCTGCTCGATGAACGCAATATAAACCGACCATGAGAAATATTCATACATAGATGACTGTAATGACAGCGTAAAAACCAGCGGGTAATGATGTAATTGATCAAATGCCTAGAAAATCCAGGCTAATTCTTAGTTACCCTTAAAGTTTGGTTCCAGATGAACTATTCACTTTCCTAATGACAAAGGTGAAAGGAAAACAATAGTATTTAATATTACAGGTATTCTAAACCAGTATTTGTTTTCTTTGTTCTGAGTTACAAGTCTAAATACCCGAAGAGTCTGATTGTTGTTTCTCACAATACAAGCGAAGTTACTGAGAATGCCCAGCTTCTAAAACGTGATATTTTGTCTATTCGAACGACTCACTGTAATAGCTCAGCAAGATTTACAAAATGCTCATACTTTACTAGTGTCATTATTAATACTGTATAATTCACCAGCTTATACCTTGCGGAAGGAATTACACGATTAATACAGTGTCTGCAAACTGCTTACTTTGCAAAGAGACCTCTGTGTTGGCTACACATAGTATCGTGATCTTCACTTATGAGCAGAACACAACCAAAGCTCATCCATGAGTAGCATTGTATAAGTACTAAAGCGAATAAAAACTTAGCCAACATGCCAAAATCTTGATGATGGTAATGGGTTGATAATATGTACACAGTTTTCAAGGACAGTATCTTTGTATTTCCCTCAGGTAACATAACATGCGCTAAAACAGTGTTTGTACGCGATTTATAATCTTCGTGCAATTCCATAAGAGCGTAACAGTTCCCACTGTTTAGGCCAAAATATTCAGTTCGCATATTGAAACAGGGAATATTATAATGATCCTCACACATTTCGTACAGATTGAAGTGTGTCAAAATAAGACCATCATAATATGTCTTCCCTGTCGAGGGCGATCTTTTTGTCCGTGACTTGTAAACATCTGTTTTGAAGGGGTATCAAATACTCTAATGCTGTGAATTATACATGATTTTATCTTCAGGTAATGAAAACAGAATAAAATACACTACAGATTGTTACCCGAAACAATAAGTATATAGCTCGTTTCCAAACAGAACACATGTGAAACCTTAAGGCTATTGTGGAAGGCTGGATTTAATGTTTTCTTGTCTATGTCCAATAGCTGAATAATTCAAACTCCTTGTTAGAAGTGACCGTTGTTTTTGCAATTTCAGCATGGTCGGTCAACTTTAGCATGTCTAGTCCAACACTCAGAACGGTGGTCACAGCTTCTTTTGTTATGCATATTCGCGCTAAAAGTCGATCGATACATGTTGAAATCAGCATAATTCAGAAATACACCTTTTTGCTTTGAAATTAATTTTCTCGGTCAAATATAAAGCAATGATTTTTTCCTTCAGTAATGTCAGTTAAAAACATAGTGCTTGGATAAACATTTAAAAAAAATCATGGTGTTAAAATTAGGCATGAAATTGTGTCTTTTAGTGTAAGATTTTTGATTTTTATAGGTCTTGATTTCGGAATTCATGTTTTAGCGTTAAAGAAAGATATTTCCCACCTCTGTAAGGCACATCGTGTGAGTCAATATATTACAGTTTTGTCAGAATATCCGTTTTGATTTCACCACTTACCACTTGTGACTCCCAAAATGTCCAATCAGTGTTTCATTTCTAGTATAACCAGCAGAAATAATCGATATTTCTATAGTGGCTTGCTAAATCATCCATTCATGGGTACATTCGCGAGTTGATTTTGACGAAATTGGTAGTCGGAATTGAAAAATGGTGCAATCAAAAGCGAAATTCTGACAAAACTAGGACATATACATGTAGCCCTATATGACGTGCTTTAGAAAGTTGGGAAATATCTTTCGTCAGAAAAAGCTCGCGGGGCAAAATGAAGCCTGTAAAAATCAAAAATCTTACACTAGAAGCCTAAATTTCACACCCAAGTTTAACACCAGGGTTGGAAAAAATATACAGTACCAAGCTTTAGTTTTCTTGAAAATTATTGCTTTTCATTTGACCGAGAAGATTAATTATTAATTAAAAATTAATTAACAATTAAAAATTTTGCTTATTTCAAAACCGAATTTGATCGTTTCATGCACCTAATGATCTGAGTGGGTCTTGTTTAACAATACGCACCGACTGACTAGCGTTCAGCTTTACAGGTGAATTGATCGTACATGGAGATACGATAGATTCTTTTGTGCAAAATTGTTCAAAATTGATTTGCCGACATGCTATTCATACAGGTGGTATAACTGTTTCGAACAAAAAGGTTTCGCTATTAAATTTGTAACTGACTCGACAGCAAACACAAAATGTTTTAAAAACGTTTTAAACAAGTCATTTTTTGAGTTCTGATTATGGTAAAGACGTTTTAATAACATTAAATGTCAGGTTATATATATATAAGTCATGAAAACGTTTTAAAACGTTTGGTATGAAAACACACTACAACAATATTGTCAAAATGTTTTCAAAATGTTATTGTAAACTCTTTTTTTTAAACATTTTTTTTGCCATATATTTTGTCAACACTTAAATAACATTATGTTAAAATATTAGCAGTAGGTTATCCAAAAATGTTTTTCAATGTCATGAAAATGTGTTAAACCCTTTATATACCCTTTATATAACCCGACATTTAAACGTTTTCTGACAACCTTCTATAACATTTTGCGAATGATGTCGAAATGTATTGTTTGCTGGGTTACCGCTTTAAAGAAAGAAAGAAAGAAAGAAAGAAAGAAAGAAAGAAAGAAAGAAAGAAAGAAAGAAAGAAAGAAAGAAAGAAAGAAAGAAAGAAAGAAAGAAAGAAAGAAAGAAAGAAAGAAAGAAAGAAAGAAAGAAAGAAAATAAGGGCCGGAGTAAGGGAGGTGAGGAGGGGAGGAAAAGAGGGATGGCAGATGGAGCATGTGAGAAAGATACGAAAAGAATAAAGAGAACAAATAAAGAGATAAAAATTATGAAAAACAAATTTGATAAATCAAAGTAAACAATAATTATAAGAAGTCACCCAATTTCGGAAACTGGACACTGATTGAACAATTTTTTGAATATAGATTGGCAACATTTTCAAACATGGCAGCGCTCAAATCGGACACAACAGATGAATAAACGCTGCAGTCCATTGTGACTCCTTACCCCATAACAATTTCAACAAAGATACACAATTGTTCAGCGGGTTTAATGGTTGAAATTCGGTGGTTGGAAGTTTGGAAGTCGAGTCATTAATATGATAAAAAAGTTATTTTGGGGTCATCATTACACATAGATTTACTCTTTTTTTTATTTAAAGTTCACTGTAAAATAGAGTGAAGTTGTTGAGTCATAAACTTTATTTAAAAACATTTTTCCTAGAAATATATTATGTGAACTTTTAAATATTTGACTGTACCACAGTCTTCCATTGGAAATTGATGCCAATGATTATCATTCACCGTACACTTGAACACTTTAAATCAATACCTACAATACAGCCCAAAGCACCTCGCTCTAGTTTATCCAGAGTGTCATAATAAATAAACGCGATTAAATTGTTTCATAAAGTTTATTACTACGTCCTACATTAAAGTTACCACATCGAAGGAACCCAGTTAACGAATATCAATTTCTAAATCGTTGTGCCTCGAAGGGATAATTCTGTCACAACGTTCATCAATCAAGCCTTTTAGCTATATACATGTGTGATCGCACCTTTAATCATTCTGAACATAGTTCTATATCGCGATAATCCTAATAATTATAGGGGTAAGCATTTTACGAACAACTAGAAAAAACTGAAGGCACGATTACGAAGGATCATCATCATTAAATTATATTTATCTTCCATTGTTTCAAAATTGTAGAGTAAGACTGGCATAGTTAAGAATATTGAGCTGATAGTAAAATATACATATGAATGTTTCATCAGTTTATTCATTATTCAAGTGCATTTGGATTTTAAGAAGGTCTTGAACTTTGGCAAAATTAATTGTTCTGAAGATTTAGGTAGGGTTATAACTGATACCTCAATCCAACCTTAGATGCACCGTAAAACACTTATATACATGTGATGAAAACTATTAGACCTACAAATCTTGATAGTCACGTCAAGTGCATCCAATGCCGGGCCGGGATGCCGGGGTTCAATGATGCATTTGTATGAAGCAGAGTATGAAGTCAGTTCTTTCAAAAAGGTATCGAAAATAGCCCAGAACCAATCGTCAACCATAGGCAAATTCTTTCCTGGACTATTTTGGTGGTATTAAACGATCAAAGATAAAGAATTTAATCAAGACAATAAGCAGCTACAGGCTTATTGTCAACACTTTAATACTAATACAAAAAACTTGAAATGACGTCACAGTATGATAAAATAGTTATTTTGGGGTCATCATAACACATAGATTTACTTTTTTTTAAGTCCACTGTAAAATAGAGTGAAGTTGTTGAGTCATAAACTTTATTTTTCTTAGAAATATATTATGTGAACTTTTACATTTTCGACTGTACCACAGTCTTCCATTGGAAATTGATGCCAATTGGTTATCATTCACCGTACACTTGAACACTTTAAATCAATACCTACAATGCAGCCTAAAGCACCTCGCTCTAGTTTATCTAGAGTGTCATAATAAATAAACACGATTAAATTGTTTCATAAAGTTTGATACTATATCCTACATTAAAGTTACCACAGCGATGGAAACCAGTTAACGAATATCAATTTCTAAATCGTTGTGCCTCGAAGGGATAATTCTGCCACAACGTTCATCAATCAAGCCTTTTAGCTATATACATGTGTCATCGCACCTTTAGTAAATAATAAAATATACAAATGAATGTGTCATCAGTTTATTCATTATTCAAGCGAACTTGGATTTTATATTTTAAGAAGGTCTTGAACTTTGACAAAATTAATTGTTCTGAAGATTTAGGTAGATAGATAGATAGATAGATAGATAAATGGTTTATTAATATGCACTCGCAGTAAAAACTGAATTGCCACATATTTACAAAATATAATAAACATATTAACACATTATTCATTAAAATTGACATAAAAGATAGCATTTTATCAACACTCATGTACTCACGCTTCGAACAGTAAACTCACCACACTACTACGACTCAGACTCCTAACACATTCACAGCGCCCGTCTTCACACACACCCAACACACCCCCTTTACAAACACTCACACACCCACACACCATCACCAACACCCCGATCAACACCCGCATCACTAAACGCACAACCACCAAACTCACCCAATCACACACCCACTCACACACCCACACTTAAACCATTTACTCCATAAATTCAAGGTGAAAAACATCAAAATACATATTTCAAACGAGTACCACAAATTGATGAGAACACATTTGCATCAAAATTGTTCATAATATTGCACATGATAATAATGATAAAAGATCACATTAGCTGGTCATTGTACAGTTTAGTGAGATAGGGTATTGGGCTTTCTTGGTAGCGTTTAGTTCTGCAACGGACAGTGGTCAGATGATCTGAATTACGAAGTAGCCGACTTGTGCTGCTGCCGCGCAGGGGAGGTAGCCATTCGCGGAATTGATGAGAACTCATCATTGCATTAACGAATGTTACACAGATATGTTTCCTTCTCTCAGTCAACACAGTAAGGTTGCATGTGGTCAAAGCTTCATCATAGGTGAAGTATTTGTTGCCCAGGATGATCTTGCAAGCCCGCTTTTGCACACGTTCAATGGCGGATTGTTGTTTGGCGGTGATGCTTGAATGCCAAACCGGAGCAACGTATTCTGTAAGTGGTCTGACGTAGCCAACATATATTGTCACAAGATCTTCAATCGGCAAGTCAAACCTTTTCAGCAGCTTAAGCATATGAAGCCTACCGTTGGCTTTCTTCAGCATTTGATCAATGTGAGTTGACCATGTCAAGTCAGCTGAAATATGGACGCCAAGGATTTTGGTGACATCCACCTGATTAAGATCAGTGTTACAGAGTTTCAGCACGTGATTTAGCGGTCGCTTTAAGAACGAGATTGACATATATGCGCACTTCTCAGGATTGAGCTTCATGTTGTTCTCATTTGACCAGTCTGCGAAAGTGTTCAACTGATCTTGCATGGTAGGGTTATAACTGATACCTCAATCCAACCTTAGATGCACCGTAAAACACTTACATGTGATGAAAACTATCAGAGCTACATAGTCCGATGATAGTCATTGATAGTCATGTCAAGTGCATTCAATGCCGGGCCGGGATGCCGGGGTCCAATGATGCATTTGTATGAAGCAGAGTATGAAGTCAGTTCTTTCAAAAAGTTATCGAAAATAGCCCAGAACCAATCGTCAACAATAGGATTGTTTCCTGGGCTATTTTTGTGGTAACGATTAAAGATAAAGAATAAATGAGATTTGAATGAAGACAATAAGCAGCTATAGGCTTATTTTCAACACTTTAATACAGAAAACTTGAAATGACGTCACAGTGTTGTATGGTGTAACAAGTCACTATACCCATGTCTACTGTGTAGATGGTGAAAGTTGGGAATAATACTTATACTCGCATGCGCCCCTATTTGGAAGAGTAATATATCAAAATTTAAAATATCGTAATATTTTCAATACCAACTACGTCATTGCTTGTGGCTAACTTTATGTTTAGATATGTTCAAATCCCATTTTTTTTAATGATTGCAATAAAGAATGAAATGATCAAATAAAACAAAACATAGATGCCCTCTGACAAGAAAGTTTCCTACTTATACTAAGTATGATTTACATGAAATGGTATTGTATTTTGCTGTCAGATTTGGGTTACAGAATATCAATTTGTTGATTTCCAGACAGTAGAGTAGTCGTGTTTCAATCGAGTAGATGTTCTTTCACAGAGTTACTTTTATGACATTTTATGAACAGTTATTACTCTATCCAAATCATTTCAGGTAGCTTTCAAAGTGATCGAGTTAGTTTGCAAAATAAAAGTTATATATGTTGCCTGCCTCATACTATTTTGCTTCTTAAAAGGGCCTTGAGACAGATTACGACAAGAGTCTCTATTATGTTTACAATAAATGTAAAATGAATATGCATGTTATTGACTTTTCAAACTACATTACCATGTCTACGGCTAACACAGATTTATGCAATAACATCTAAATCAAATTATTCGAATGTTGAACATGTAGTGAACTACAGCATAGTGACGTTAGTCTATCTAGATTCTAGGTTGTCTGTTTAAATGTTTATTGAATGCTAGTTTTTGTCAACGACCCCTGTGATTCATAACACCAAACAACGATCGCCACAATTTCTATTGAGCTATACCGTGGTACCAACACAAACTGCGGGTATTGGCAGTGTGGGTTTTTCCAGTATGTTGCATTGACGTTTCCTCCGACTGAAAAATAACGACTTGCAATTTTCACCAGATGACTTTTTCTAAGAACAACAGACATTCTGTCACTTGATAAACCCATTTTTAGCACTTCTTACTCTAAACTAACTCTTACATTAACCAAAATCCTAAAATTGATTTTATTTGGATACTTTGGATCATACTACATTCAAAAGAATTTCATAGGCGATAAAGTGGATTGTATATCACAGGCGCAATAATAACGATCCGTCTATCGGATAACTGTTAAATAGGTCTAGCGATCAAATTACACAGTGACAGTACGAAGTAAAACATTATTCAAGTCCTATTTTGGACACAAGTATATATTGTTTGATATAACAGGCTTATGGTTTGCAACAGTAACTCAATATTGAGAATTTAGGTGACAATCATGCTTTTTCGATAATTCAAGTCAGCTTTTGCCAAAGAATATGTTTGTACATTAGATACATGACACAATGAATCACTCTGATTTACATACTGAAGTTGAGTTTTTATCTCAATGGGTAGGTATTTATTATCTCACAATCTACACAATTGACCAACTTAATACATATTAAATGACGATTATTATATTAAATCGACTGTTTGGAGCAGATAAAGTTATGTTAAGGAAAATCAAATCAAAGGAGGTTCGTTTTTTTGTATACTCCAAGCAGTCAAAATGACCTATACAGGGTGTTCCAGAAAAAATACCGAGTGAATAAAATTGAACGTAAGACGAGAACTATACATCAGATTCAACAAATTGAAAATGTGGCACATAACCTATTTTATTGTGCATCACATACGAAAATTTTATTTGATTCAGTCGAATGATTGCGAAGATATTAATAATTACATCGAAATATTTCCTCCCGAGATTACAAAAGAATACATGTAGACACTCGAGTGATCTATACACATCTATTCATGTGCATGTCGCATACGGGATGATAGATTGAAGCTATATGACTTCCGATGGGAAATGGGGAAAGAAGGGGAGAAGTAGTGTGCGTGTGCGGGAGGGGGGGGAGTAGGGAGAGAGAGTACAGAATGTTCAATTTTGATAAATATACGAGAACTAAAATCTCATAGTATTGAACTACCTTTCAAAACGAAGTTGGATGTAAACATGAGTCTTATCGAATCGAGATAAAGGATATTTAACACTGGCCTCAAAATCTTTACTCGGTCTAGTTACATTCATGCCATATCAATTGCTGGTCATTTTAGTGTTTCTATTTCCCTTAAGCAAAATACAACATGTGAAAAGCATAATATCATAACCCGAAGCTATTCCCGTTTTATGTTTCATAAATGCATGTTCCTAACAATCTAAATTAATCTCTTTCCTACATGAGGCCGTAGCCACCTAACCTTAAATAACCTACCAATGAACACGACGAGATACTTTTGTTGGAATCTGAGGCAGACTATATTGATTTTGGGCACGAGAGTTTATTTGTTATCTGGCACAAAGAATCTAATGAGCTCTTATGTAAAAGTATTATGAAAACACCTGCTCGACTGACGCAATATGAACCATTAGAAATATTCATCACAGATGACCGTAATGACAATATATATATACCACCGGGGATGGTGATGAAATTAATCAAATCCAGGCCAGACCTTAAATTTTGTTTTCCGAAGAACCATTTAAAGATAAAGGTAAAATTAAAATAATATTACTTTTAAAGGTATTCTAAACTTGCTGTAAATTTGCTTATGCCTCTACCATGACCACTGCGTTGTGGACATTCAATGCGTGAAAGTATGCTACACATGCTACACAAGATATCAAACACCTAACGGTTAACACCATACTTAACAACAATCTTCAGAGCAATAACATCCGCTGAAGACGCCGGTTGATCCGGTGAAAGCACTCCGGTGAGTGTACCAAATTTGAGTAGCGTAGAAGTATAAATTTGCCTTCCATAATAGTATTGTTATTCACAAATGTTAATGCGATGGTATGACAATACCCTATATTCATAACTTCATGAATATACGCGATGTGTTTAATCCAATCACAGATAAGAACTTTTCAATACGCGGACGGAAATGAGGACATGCCGTATTTGGACATCACATGATTGCGCGCTAGTTTGATCATGGCCCATGGTGAATGGTCGCTAGTGGAATTTCCCTAATCGGCTAATCAATTTTTTACTCGATGGGAAAACGAAAGGAGAAAATGTGACGTAAATTGAATTTAAAAAAAGTGAAAAGTGACTGTTATAAATGAGGTTAATGACTTTTCAGTGATTTTTCGGGTATTGTGGAATGTCTGAACAATAATTGTGCTTTGGACCTCGGGATATTCCTCGGTTCCAAAGCACAACGTTTAGATATTTCGAAACCCTCAAAATAACTGATGCACAGCCATGAACCTCTAAATCCTTTCTTTTCGCTTTCTATCGTGATCTTTACTCATGAGCACTTACCACAACTAGGCCTATTCATGAGTTGAATGTTACAAGTAAGCTAATGAAAACTTGAGGCAACATGCCAGAAGCTTATGATGGTAATGGGTTGATAAAATGTACACAGTGTTCAAGGTCAGTATATTTGTATTTCCTTCAGGTAACATGCGGTGATAAAATGACATTATCTTTCAATTTTGATCAATGAGGTAGGCTAAAAGGATTATTTATGTAATTTACAAAGCTTTACGTGATGTAATTATTTACTGGCCGTGCTACAGTGTTGGACAACATTTTGGAATATTTTTGTTTATGTCTCTCTTAAAACGCGTTTTTCTTACGATTCATTATTCATCAATAATGCAAATCGGATTATTCACCGTAGAAGTAGTAACGTAATTTGATTAATTACCATAGCAATGGGCTTACACTATTTTGAATGTATTGCCCTGCACTAGTCGTTACCCTGTCCGAAGACAGATTTCGTAATTCTATTGAAAGCTCATATTATGTTGAGACCATTTTTATGTTTCACTTGCACCTGTATGACTAGTGTCTTTGAAAAGAGCGGTATTGTATTCAATTAATGATTGTACACATACCCAGGTGATGACGCGGCCTGATAGCGCAGGGAAATACATTCAAAAGTAGTGTAAATCCATTGCTATGGTAATTAATCCTGTTTCATAATACTACTACGTGCAATAGGTGTCCGCAAGGTGTATTATACCATTTCAAGAAACTAATACCTTTTCCTGAATTAAAGGGGCATTTCGTGATCCACAGCCTCATCCTCATGGAGATTTTTACACCACTGGATACATAATGTTTATGTACCAAATATTTCTTGCAGATTAATTCGTTTAGCAAAAATATCGCCAAACTTGAATTTCGTTCTGGTGGACCAGAACGAAATTACAACACATTGTCTATGGAGCAGTGTAATACACATAATCATGCATAACTCGCAAACGCAAAATCGGAATCAACTGAAATTTTGAAATAACCTTTTTCTTGGATATCTACTGAAAAATGTCATAAAAAGAGGATGCTAGGATCACGAAATCCTCCTTTAAGACAAACTGTACTGTATGCTAGCGAGATATCCCGAAACAAACCCCAAGGACCCTTGTTGATGAATTCCACGCCGTGTCTGCTAAAACATTACCTGGGCACATAGGTGGGTGACCCGATTGAAAATGGCAACCCGTCCGTTAACATGGTCAATATAATATATTTTCTTATGATATGATGATATGAACAAAAAAGATTTTAATGATTTGCTCCAAATTGTAACATCCAAGGGCGAGTAACATGGAGGGCGAGTTAGCGCAGCGATAGTTCCCTCGCTTTGCACCACGGAGGTCCCGGCGCGGCCTAAGGACTCATGTGCATTTGGTTTATCCCGATTCCATGCTCGCTCTCGCAGGTTTTCTCCGGGATCTCCGGTTTCCTCCTGTATCGCAAAAATCGGTGATTAGTTGTTTGGTTATCAAAAAAAAAAACTTCCTTCACCCAATGGAATTTGGGGAGCTGCACAGATAATTGGTGGATGTTACAATCTAAATGCGGATAGGTGTGCGCCGTTCGGCAGCAACCTAGTTGATGCAATCTGATTGTGATGATTCACCATTGCAGCGAAATTACCGCTCTTTGAGTCCTCTAAGATCTGGAGAAAGGCGCTTTATAAATCCAAAATTTATTTAGAAATTTATTTAGAAATGAAAACCACTGAAGCCATTTAACTAAAAACCTTGGAATCAACTTTGGTTTATTAATAGGCGTCAATTCACTGCTAAAACACGTATTAAAATTCTAACCAACAGCGGATTACCAGGTGAACCACACATTTGTTGGTCAACAGCTGTTGGTTAAACTTTAACAAGGGGTTGGCTGAACATTTTCATTATTTGTTGTTTAATTATATTAGTAGGTTAAAACGTGTTGATTAACCTTTAATTTGTGGGTGAAACTGATTAAACTGTTGGTTAATTCTGTTTTATTAACATGGGGTTGTTTAAAAAAGAACAAGGTTAACACTTTTACCATTTTGAATTAATTCAAAATATTCACAAGGTTCCTTGGATTAATTTCACAGCAAATATTTGCTGCAATTACAATGTATCCTAGAATAAGCATGCGTTTGAATTTACACCAGTTTCACAGTTGTAAACCGAGTATTGACAATGGTTGACTCAGTTTCATGATTTCAATCCAAGGACATCTGCTAACATTGTGGACCCATTTTCTTTTCTGTTATCCATATTTAGGAATGATGTGAAAGGCAGACAATCACAATTCCGCGAGTCATTCGCATATCGCAATGAGGCAGGCTGCATTGTTGAGAGCACATCAGCCTCACTTTCGTTTCCGAATGACGGATTATTTTATCCAACGTAGGTTAAAATACTGTATGACTTAACCAACATTGTGTAAAATAGAACATTGTATTTTTACTCTTTAACCAAAGCAGTTTGAAATGTAATTTTTAACCAACGCTTAATATTTAGTAGATTTTGTGTGATTTGTAATACGAGGTACAAAACTGAAACCACATGAAAAAATCTGACCAGCCCCTATAATTTGTACTTTCATCCTAAAATACCTCGACAACTCGGATATTGACCAAGTAACATAAAAGTATCACCGAACTTCGCATATTTCATATAGATTAAATAAGTTTGTCATACTAAGACCTTGGATTCCCTGTCCAGGTTGATATCTTGTCCGTGACATAAGATGCTCTTAAGCTCGCTTGTAAACATCTGCTTCGAAGGGATATCAAATACTCTAACGTAGTGAATTATGCATGATTATGTCCCGATGAGACCGAGGTAGATTGAAGTGTACTAACTAGAAAAGGTCTTGCAATATATTTCAACTTGATCTTCAAGTAATGAAAACAGAATAAATACTCAAAACAATAAGTAAAGCTCATTACAAAACAGCACACATGTTAAATTTTACAGCTACTGTGGAAGAGGGAATTCAATGTTTTCTTTTCTATATCGAATGGTCAGAAAGCTTAATAATTCAAACTCTCCAAGTTAGAAGTGATCGTTGTTCCTGCAAATCTAGTACGGTCCGACGACTCTAGCACGTTTAGTTCAAACCCTCGCCCATCCAGCTTGAGGCTGATTTGAACTTTCAAAATAACCCAAATGTGACATTTTTATATTATGTCACTTTATAAATCACATTCAATAGTAGTGACAGTAACAATAAAACATCATTAAGTTCTTTTCTGTAGACACAAGTATAGATTTTTTGCAGTCATTCAATCCTGAAGAGTTCAAACTCCTATTTCGATTTTAGTTGAGTAACCCCCCCCACCCATGATATATCACTCTGATTTTATATACATATTGAATTTAAAGTTATACCTGAATACAAAAACGACACAAGTCCATGAGAAATGTTGCTTGACTTTGAGAAAAAAATTCTTAAACAATATTTTAAGCAAATGGCTGTGCAGTTCACCCATTAATCAGCGCTATTAAAACTTTTAAACAGTGTTTTAACATTGTAACTCTTTTAGTAACTGACCACGACGTCAACGTTATAATATAATACTGCAGCTACTATTAAATTCAGACAACATAGTGGATAAACAGATGGTGATGATCACTGACCGGACGATGATATTTATTGCATGGCCTTACCGAGGACCAGACAGGGAAACTAAACAACTTCTGTAAATGCTGTGCTTTTGAGAATCGATGTTCCTAAATGTCAGTGGATTATTTTATGTTATCAGTAGTGCAAACATGCAATATATATTGCAGAAAAAAGTGTTTTAATACATTTTATACACGGCAAAAGACTTAAATATGATGAAAACTCATAGAACTAAGTAACTAAGTAATGGATGGGGCTCAATCACTTAGATACCATTTGTATTGGATAATGCAATAGATGAACGTACTTGTGTGATATCGAGTGTAGAAACAGGAATTAATAGACCCTATACAATATTATATGTCATCAAAACACTGTCCACCAAGATAGATTCCACCGAACAATATACAGAGAGGATATAAGGGCATGAATACTTGTATGTGGCCACAATTTGGAACATTCGTTGTAGAAGTGGTGATGCAACAGGATTAATTATCATAGCGATAAGTGAAATATTTTTTGAAGGTATTGCCCTGCACTTTAAGTAGGCTACACTCATCACTTGTCATGTCTGTGCATGTGTGCAATCAAAGATTGAATACAATACCGCTCTTTTCAAAGACACTAATCG
Source organism: Amphiura filiformis (assembly GCF_039555335.1). Classification (NCBI taxonomy): domain Eukaryota; kingdom Metazoa; phylum Echinodermata; class Ophiuroidea; order Amphilepidida; family Amphiuridae; genus Amphiura; species Amphiura filiformis. The sequence continues at coordinate 38,956,699 of NC_092644.1, read as the reverse complement.
TACAGGGGCGAGTTAAACGTACATGGACTCTGTATAATGTAAAATTTCTGTATAATTACGACCCCTGTCTTTATGCATATTCTTTGCTAATCAATGGTACGATGCAGAGTTAAGTTACAGCTTACGCCTAATGCAGGGCAATACATTCAAAAATATTTTCACCTATCGCTATGGTAATTAATCCTGTTACATCACTACTTCTAAAGCGAATAACACAAGGAAAAGTATGTTAATAATTTCTATACCAATTACGTCATTGCTCGTGGCGCTACTTTAATGTTTTGGCAATTATTTCCCAAGATACAGCGGTCTCCTCTCACAAGAAAGTTTCCTCTTCCCCTCTCTTATGTATATTACATTAAACATTAGTATGCTTTGGCTATAAGATATGGGTTACAAATATCAAGTACCTTAATGCATCTGTTGATGTAACAAACAGTTAAGTAATCGCATATCAATCGAGTTGCATCAAAACCATTTTGATTAAGGCAAACGAAAGGGAAATATGCATAGAGAATAGACGATATCCTTATCCGAGGCACGTATATATATTTCTTAACTGAATTATACGCAGGGATTAGAAAGATGCCACTCTATAAAAGCCGGGTGTAAAAGGACCACTTATTCCCCACCCAATACTAATGTGCAATATGGAATGACATTGTACACATTTTGGAATCAGATTATTTATCCAATATAATATGTGACTGCCTCGATCTATAAATGATATAGGGAAATAGAACACATAAGGCTCAACTAGCTTCTTGAGGCCTTCATTTTCCAATAAAATAAAAATAGCTATACTACAGGAGAAATAGGCATTATAAATTTACAACTTTATGACAATCCGAACTTTTGACTTAAAAAGCTTGTCGATTTGTATGTCAAATGTACTTTGACAGATTCATATTTATGACATTTCTTAAATGTTATTTCGCTCTCCCATTCTTTCGAAGTTGCTTTCAAAAGCGCTTGAGCTATATATTTCGCACTGATATTATATAACAACTGCCTCATACTATTCTCCACGCGATATGTGTTTCCTTAAAAGATCAACAATATAGATTTCAACAGGTGACATGTATAATATTACATTTTTAATGTTACATTTTGTACTATACAGGCTGTATCAAAATGATTGGTACCCATTAATTTTGACGTTTATTGAAAAGTCTGCCTCTTTTAAATCAGTGGCGTAGATTTCTTTTTTTGGGGGGGGGTTGAAAATTTTCTTGAAGTATATGTAGCACCTTTTGGCAACAGAATAAGTTAATGGTACAATGCGCCATATTGAAGCTAAACTGATAACATTTGGTGCAAAAGTGGAATAAATTCGCGAGAAGCGCGCAAAAATGCGCACTTTTGGGACTAAAATGGCCAGATATGATACGGTATTAATTTGGCCAGAAACACACATACAGGCGTCAACATGGGGGGGGGGGGGTGAATGTATGGACAACCCTCTCTGACAAAATATTGGGGGGATTTACAACGTACAACGTTTAAGAGCCATATTTTTAGAGCTGCTTCCAATTTCAAAACTGGTACATTACAAGTGCATTTCATCTTTTCCTTGTACGGAGAACTAGCGACTTGCCTTTCTCATAAGATGTGTAGTAATACGCAATGTAACCTAACATTTTGTCACTTTAGTAACCCAATTCAAAACAATATCTCTTATCAATAATAATTTATCAATCCTAAACTTGATTTTTATTTGGATACTCGCAACTTCAACTTGCAATACTTTGAACGATGAGCAATCGTTTTCTTTGGCAATAAATTGTTTACTTCATACAAGGCGTAAGGGTAATCAGTCTTATCGGCTACTTGAATAATATATCTCTGATGATTGAATGGTAATGTCACACTAGAAAATAAAGGTTTATTCCGGTTCTTTACTTGTGACACTAGATTGTTCGAAATATCAGTGGTTTTCTTCAGTGACGGAATTTGATTGTATATGAGAATCTCGCGACTGCAATCATTCTATTCATGTTTTGCTATGTTCAAGCTCAACATTGAGACGAGACAAACATCGGAGTCATCAATTCAGGCACTTTCATTTTACATGCGAGCCTAACGTTATGCAGATCACAATGACATACAAGTGAGCATAGTCAGCAGAATGATATCCTTACCTTACTACGCCTTGTTTATTTATCTACTAAATCGACGGAGAAGTATTCTTTAAGTGACACGTTACATAAATGGATAATTTGATAATAAATGAGGATAACATAACCTAGATCCAGCCTTATATACTACATGTATACATTCAACCCTCCCTACGGCATCTAATTCGTATCGCCTAACAAATCATATGAAATTATGAATGTATTGATTGAATTATTTGAATATTTGCCCCCAATTTCGTACAATTATATAATTTGGAGCCGCTATTTTGTTTTAGGCATAAAACAAAATGTGTAACATGCGCCATGAACATCAACATTTCTAAAAAGTTGAGCAACAGGGCGTGATAAGATTGTTGTACCATTTATTTTATGTGCTATATTTATTGAGCTTTGGGTGGAGCAAAATTAGATTAGATGGATGTATAATTATCAGAATTAGAGAATCACAAGGTCAACGTTTATAGAGGTGTCGAAAATACTACTCAAACAACGCACTATAATTCTCTACATTTGTATAGTTAAAATGACGAAAATTTGTTCACATTTCTTTGTACAATTAAAACAGAAAAATAACAAATAAAACGTTGAGTATCGGATTCAATACAATTTATGACTGGTGTTTCTTTCTGGATTATTATTAGGCAAACAAACGTTAAGAATTTGGTATTCGTCAGAGCTAAAATGCATTTGTAATGACCCAATTTTTTGAAAAAATGAGAAGTGATTAAAAAATCATATGGCTCTTAAAAGAGGTACGTACTAAGAAAGTTTGAATGGTCCCACGGGGTCAAATGTTATAAACTTATGGTACGTTCCTGATTGTCCAATGAACTCGCGCTGCTTCTTTGGGTACAGTAAATTGATAACATTTGGCCGTAGGGGGCCATTCAAACATTCTGAGTGCGTATAACTTTTTAGAGCCATATTTTTAGAGCTCCTTCCAATTTCAAAACTGGTACATTACAAGTGCATTTCACCTTTTCCTTGTACGGAGAACTAACGACTTGCCATTATAAGATGGGTATTAATATGTAATGTAACCAAACAATTTGTCACTTTAGTAACCCAATTCAAAACCTTTATCAATAATAATTTATCAATCCTAAACTAGATTTTTATTTGGATACTCGCAACTTCAACTTGCAATACTTTGAACGATGAGCAATCGTTTTCTTTGGCAATAAAGTGTTTACTTCATACAAGGCGTAAGGGCAATCAATCTCATCGGCTACTTGAATAATATATCTCTGATGATTGAATGGTAACGTCACACTAGAAAATAAAAGTTTATTCCGGTTCTTTACTTGTGACACTAGATTGTTCGAAATAGAAAGACCAGTGGTTTTCTTCAGTGACGGAATTTGATTGTAGATGAGAATCTCGCGACTGCAATCATTCAATTCATTTCTTGCTATGTTCAAGCTCAACATTGAGACGAGACAAATATCGGAGTCATCAGTTTAGGCACTCTCATTTTACATGTGAGCCTAAAGTTATGCAGATCATTGACATATACGAGTGAGTCGAGTCAGCAGAATGATATCCTTACCTTACTATGACTTGTTTATTTATCTAATAATTAGAAGTATTCTTTAAGTGACACGTTACATAAATGGATAATTTGATAATAAATGAGGATAACATAACCTAGATCCAGCCTTATACACTTCATGTATACATTCGACCCTACGGCATCTAATTCGTCCCGTCTAACAAATCATCGGATATTATGGATGTAGGCGAAGTATTAATTGAAATATTTGAATATTTGCCCCCGATTTCGTACAATTGTATAATTTGGAGACCCCATTTTGTTCTCGGCATAAAATAAAATATGTAACATGCGGCATGAACATATGTACTCCCGTGTTGAAATGTCTTTCCGCAGTAACAATTGTTGAATTTTAAGTAAATAATATTAACTTGAAACTTATTTATTTACTTCAATATTTTTGGACACAATTATGCCCCCATTTGTAATAAGGGAGCAAAATATAATGTACCAAAATGATAATGCCACTGCGCACATCACAGAACCTGACGCGTGGTGGGATTTCTCGACAGTGAGAACGTGGAACACATTGTCTGGCTCGCGGGAATCCCCGATCTGAACCTAATAGAGCATATCTGGACAGAATGACACGCAGGTCAGGGGAGATGAACAAGCAACCAATAACTTTTCCTCAAGTAAGACAGGCTGTTAGCGAGATATCACGAAACAAACCCTAAAGGACCCTGGTCGAGCGAATGCCACGCCGAGTCTGCAAAAACATTACCTGTACACAAAGGAAGGTGACCCGATTGAAAACGGCAAGCCGTCCGTCAACATAGTCAGTATGTTTTCTTATGATATGAACAAAAAGATTTTATTAAATGACGTGCTCCTAATAGTAATATCCAAACCGCTGAAGCAATTTAACTAAAACCTTGGAATCAAATTGGTTTGTTAATAACCAACAGCTGATTACCAGGTGAACCACACATTAGTTGGTTAAAAACTTAAGCAACAGCTGTTGGTTAAACTTTAACATGTGGTTGGTTAAACATATTCATTATTTGTTGTTTAATTATATTAGTAGGTTAAAACGTGTTGGTTAACCTTTAATTTGAGGGTTAAACTGGTTAAACTCTTGGTTAATTCTGTTTTATTAACATGGGGTTGTTTAAAAAATAACGGGGTTAACACATTTTACCATTTTGAATTAATTCAAAATATTCACAAGGTGTTTGTATATTTGCTGTAATTATCCTAGAATAAGCATGCCTTCGAATTTACACAGTTTTACAGTAGTAAACCGAGTAACAGACCACCGTTGACGATGGTTGATGCCAAGCCCGGGGATGCCAAGGGTTCTTATCGAGCTTTCTTGGCATGCTGGTACACATAAGCAGATGAGTAAAAACCTACAAATTGCTCAAAACAAAGTTATCAGATTTATTTTAAATAAGAATTGCATGTATCATATTACAGAAGATGATTTTAAAGATCTTAATTTCCTTAAGATACAAAATAGGGCTAAACAACTCAGGTTGAACCATGTTTTTGATATTTTTAATGAAGTTGGCCCAGACTATCTTAGTTCAAATTTTACCAGAGTTTCAAACGTGCACCAATACAGTACTAGAAACAGTGCTCAAAATTTTCGTGTTCCAAAATCCACTACCATCACTTCTGGCTCTTTTTATTATAATGCCATTCAGGATTGGGTTAACTTACCAAGTGCAATCAAATCAATTTCTAATAAACCAAGTTTCAAAAAGTCTGTAAAAACTCATCTTTTTAACCAAATTTAGTTTCTAATGATTTTAATCATGTTTAAAGATTTTATTTTACTTTTAATATTCACTTGTATATATATATTTCTTTGTATGTTTTTATATATATATGTATGCCTTTTGCCCTTCTATGTATAAAGGACCCCTTCGGAAATAAGCCTTTGGGCTTAAAGGGCTATCCTGTGATATCTCCTTGCTTTGTTTTTGTGTATTATATGTTATTTATCTTAATGCATTTTATATCTATTTACCTTGTATTGTTGTATGTGCAATACGGAGATACCGAATAAAATCAAATCAAAAATCAAAAGCTTGCAGTGTAGTATTATAGGTGCCCATCGGCACCCCGAGGATTAATCAGTATTCTGTAATTCTATGAAAGTTGTAGCTTCATGATGTCAATCTGATGACATCTGCTAACATTGTGGACCCATTTTCTTCTTCTGCTTTCTATTTAGGAATGATGTGAAAGGCAGATAATCATAATTCCGTGAGTCATTCGCATATTGCAATGAAGCAGGCAGCCATTGTTGAGCACATCAGTCTCACTTTCGTTTCAGAATGACGGATTGTTTTTTCCAACATTGGTTAAAATACTGCATGACTTAAGGGATCTGGAATGAGCGTTTCGACAGTATTTTTTGTGGGACATGAGAGCACATCAGACATATCGAATTGCATTCTGAATACGAAGAATGTCTTTCTGATATCAAATAATTTTTTGAAATTCATAATATAATACAAATTTTATGACAAATTATTAAAATTTGATATTTTTCACATTTTTGATATATAACAGTCCTCGAAGTAAATTTTATAAATCTAATGACATATTCTCAAAGTGTATGTAGCTGGGAGGAAAAGCCGACGATCAATTTAATCTTGCAATATATTTCAACTCTATCTTCAAGTAATGAAAACAGAATAAATGCTCGAAACAATATGTAAAGCTCCTTACAAAACAGCACGCATGTGAAACCTTACAGCTACTGTGGTAGACAGAATTCAATGTTTTCTTTTCTATATCGAATGGTCAGAAAGCTTAACAATTCAAACTCTCCTTGTTAGAAGTGATCGTTGTTCCTGCAAGTCTAGCACGGTCCGGCGATACTAGCACGTTTAGTTAAAACCCTCGCCCATTGAGGCTGATTTGAACTTGTGTTCAGGACAAAAAGGTTACTTCCTGCGGTAAAACAATTGTTACAAACAAATGCAAATTGAGGACTGTATTCTGTACAGAAATAGTTCTATGAATAAGAGTCATGAATTCATCTAATCTGTTCACATTTTTAGGCCATAAATATTTCCAGGGTAATTCTAACTAACGCGTTGTAACTGCTTAATAAAGTTTAATACTACGTCCTACATTATTATTGGTTATCGAACGAAACCAGTTAACGGATATCAATTGTGCCCCGAATAAGCTTATTCTAATGACTGTGGCCAACTTGAATTGATGTCCCAGTGTCGTGTGCTGTACCAAATTACTAGATCCACGTCTATAATTGAAGACAGAGATAAAAAGACTAGTACGTGTGACATCATCTGTCAATCAAACTCGAGCACGGTTTGTTTACAAGTGTCGTGATGATATGAGTTGCTGAACGCGGCGATAAAACCGGGCGCCTTATTGTTAATTTTGCACCTTCAAACATACAAACCATCTCAAAAGTTATAATAGGAAACTTTCTTTCGCTAAGGCACCCTGTCAACAATTCCTAGAAAAGTTGCTTTTTGCCTTGTAAAAGTACGTAATTTTCCGCCATTTTGTGCTATTCCTTTTCTCCGATCGGCACCAGATAAATCGCGCTATTAACCAATCAAGGATCGTAGGGAATCTGATTGCCGGTGACTTCAGACGCAAACTAGTCTTTTTTATCTCTGTTTTCAATCATAGTGTGTAGACATTGAAACCTGCATGGAGGACATAAATACGTGTATGTGCCCCTATTTGGAAGAGTATATGACAAGGAAAAGTGTCGTAATAATTTCAATACCAATTACATCATTGCTTGTGGCTACCTTTATGTTTAGACAATTATTCAGATACTGAGCGCCCCCCCAAAAAAAAAACCCTTCCCTACTTACACTATGTATGATTTAAACTTCACGAACTGACTTTTTTGTTAAACCCGGCCTATTCCACATTCAGGTGAAAATAGAGGACGCTGCTGCAAAATGTAAAGGTCACCAAAGGTCATTATTACAAACATGAAAGGTAACTTTATCATGTTGTAAAATCAATGTTTTGGGAAATTGTTATGTATTGTATTGACATTTTCTCAAATAACTTAAATGTGGGATAGGCCGTTTCTTATAACTCTTAATCTTTCTTAATCTTAATCTGTTACATTAACCAAAATCCTAAAATTGATTTGATTTGGATACTGTTTCGCAGGCTCAAGGATTAAGATATATATATCGGCTAACTGTTAAATAACTCATATCTAGCGATTGAAGTAAGCAGTGACAGTAACAAGTAAAACATCATTAAGTTCTTTTCTGTGGACACAAGTATAGATTTTCCGATGAATGAGGCTTACAGGCTCTTCAGTGACGCAATGTTTTGAATTTCAGTGACCATTCTCCTATCATTGCAGTCATTCAATCCTGAAGATTTCAAACTCCTGTTTCGATTTTATTTGATTATAACCCCCCATGATAAATCACTTTGATTTTATATACATATCGAAGTTATACTTGAATATAAAAACGACACAATGTCCATGAGACATGTTGTTTCAGAAAAAATACTAGCAATAAATGTAAATAGAAAGCAAAATAAAACATCTACACTACTCAATTTGGTACCCAAGGAGCACTTTCAAAGGATGTAATTGCTTTGAAGATTTTTTGTTGCTAACGATGGTGAGGCTGATTATCTTTTCAAGTCGGAGTAAAAATTTTGTAAGATGATCTTTACTTGAAAATAAACCATATAAGTGACAAACCAACTCGCTTTCGACTATGCTTTTAATGACGACTATTTATTGTGTCTCACTCTTAACCACTATATAATAAAACACATAGTTTTGCAAACTGATCAAACTGACCATATTTTAAGCTTATAAAGCATGTGTCTAGGCGTTTTCAGCGCTGATTACAGGGAACTAAACAGTCAATTGCTTAAAAGTAATTAAAAGAACTTGTTTAAAATTCTTAAACAATGTTTTAAGCAAACGGCTGTCCAGTTCACCCATTAATCAGCGCTATTAAAACTTTTAAACAGTGTTTAACATTGTAACCCTTTTAGCAACTGACCACGACGTCAACGTTATATTTTGCAGCTACTATTAAATTCAGACTCCATAGTGGATAAACAGATGGTGTGTACGGCTAACTGGAACTGATCACTGACCGGACGATGATATTTATAGTATGGCCTTACCGAGGACCAGACAGGGAAACTAAACAGCTTCTGTAAATGCTGCGCTTTTGAAAAGCGATGTTCCTGAATGTCAGTGGATTATTTTATGTTATTATTAGTGCAAACACGTAATATATTGCAGAAAACGTGTGTTAATACATTTTATCGCGTTCTTGTACATCAAAATGACAGCTATGCTCGCTAAAGGTAGGCTTAGATACACGGCAAAAGACTTAAATATGATGAAAACTCATAGAACTAAGTAACTAAGTAACGGATGGGGATCAATCAATTAGATACCGTTGGTATTCGATAATGGAATGGAAGAACGTACTTATGTGATATCGAGTGTAGAAACAGGAATTAATAGCCCCTATACAATATTATATGTCATCAAAACACTGTCCACCAAGATAGATTCCACCGAACAATATACAGAGAGGATACAAGGGCATGAATAATTGTATGTGGCCACAATTTAACATTCGCCGTAGAAGTAGTGATGCAACAGGATTAATTATCATAGCGATAAGTGAAATATTTTTGAAGGTATTGCTCTGCACTTTAAGTAAGCTGCACTCATCACCTGTCATGTCTGTGTATGTGGACAGTCATAGATAGAACACAACACCGCTCTTTTCAAAGATGCTAATCGTACAGGGGCGAGTTAAAAACACATGGACTCTGCATATTGTGAAATTTCCGTATCGAATTACGATTCATGTCTTTATGCATATTCTTTGATAATCAATGGTACGATGCAGAGTTAAGTTACAGCATACGTCTAGTGCAGGGCAATACATTCAACAATTATTTTCACCTATCGCTATGGTAGTTAATCCTGTTACATCACTACTTCTATAGTGAATAACACAAGAAGAAGTATGGTAATAATTTCTGTACCAATTACGTCATTGCTCTTGGCGCTACTTTAATGTTTTGGTTAAGATACAGCGGTCTTCTCTCACAAGAAAGTTTCCCTTTCCCCTCTCTTATGTATATATTACATTAAACGCTAGTATTATTTACCTATAAGATATGGGTTACAAATATCAAGTGCCGTAATGCATCTGTTGATGTAACAGTCAGTTATGTAATCGCATATCAATCGAGTTGCATGCAAAACCATTTTGATTAAGGCAAACGAAAGGGAGATATGCATAGAGAATAGACAATATTCTTATCCGAGGCACGTATATATTTTTCTTAACTGAATTATACGCAGGGATTAGAAATATGCCACTCTATAAAAGCCGGGTCTAAAAGGACCAATTTTCCCCACCCAATATTAATGTGCAATATGGAATGATATTGTACACATTTTGGAATCAGATTATTTATCCAATATAATATGTGACTGCCTCGATCTTTAAATGATATAGGGAAATGGAACACTTCAACTCAACTAGCTCCTTGAGGCCTTCATTTTCCAATCAAATAAAAATAGCTATACTACAGGAGAAGTAGGCATTATAAATTTACAACTTTATGACAATCCGATTTTTTGACTTAAAAAGCTCGTCGATTTGTATGTCAAATGTACTTTGACAGATTCATATTTATGACATTATGTTATTTCGCTATCCCATTCGAAGTTGCTTTCAAAAGCGCTTGAGCTATATATTTCGCATTGATATTTTATAACAACTGCCTCATACTATTCTCCATGCGATATGTGTTTCCTTAAAAGAGCTATAATATAGATTTCAACAGGTGACATGTTTAATATTACATTTTTAATGTAACATTTTAATATGTACTATACAGGCTGTATCACAATGATTGGTACCCATCAATTTTGACGTTTATTGAAAAGTCTGCCTCTTTCAAATCAGTGGCGTAGAATTCTTTTTGACATGGGGGATGGGGTTGGGAAAATTTCTTGAAGTATAAGTGAATCCAGCACCTGTTGGCGACAGAATAAGTTAATGGTACAATGCGCCAAAACTTGCCATATTGAAGCTAAACTGATTAAAGTGGAATAAATTCGCGAAAAGCGCGCAGAAATTTGCACTTTTGGGGCTGAAATGACCAGATATGATATTAAGTTGGCCAGAAACACACATATAGGTGTCAACATAGGGGGGGGGTGGATGATTGTATGGACCATCCCCCCTTTGCAAAATATTTGGGGGATTTATCCCCCCCCTACAGTACGTACAACTTTTAATAGCCATTATTTTTAGAGCTCCTCCCACTTTCAAAACTGGTACATTACAAGTGCATTTCACCTTTTCCTTGTACGGAGAACTAGCGACTTGCCTTTCTCATAAGATGTGTAGTAATACGTAATGTAACCTAACATTTTGTCACTTTAGTAACCCAATTCAAAACCTTTATCAATAATAATTTATCAATCCTAAACTTGATTTTTATTTGGATACTCGCAACTTCAACTTATAATACTTTGAACGATGAGCAATCGTTTTCTTTGGCAATAAATTGTTTACTTCATACAAGGCGTATAAGGGTAATCAATCTTATCGGCTACTTGAATAATATATCTCTGATGATTGAATTGTAACGTCGCACTAGAAAATAAAGGTTTATTCCGGTTCTTTACTTGTGACACTATTATGTCGAAATAGAAAGATCAGTGGTTTTCTTCGGTGACGGAATTTGATTGTAGATAAGAATCTCACGACTGTAATCATTCAATTCATTTCTTGCTATGTTCAAGCTCAAAATTGAGACGAGATAAATATCGGAGTCATCAATTCAGGCACTCTCACTTTACATGTGAGCCTAAAATTATAGCATACAAAATAAATGGTACAACAATCATAGTCTGCAGAACGATATCCTTACTTACTACGACTTGTTTCTTTATCTAATAAATCGACGGAGAAGTATTCTTTAAGTGATACGTTACATAAATGGATAATTTGATAATAAATGAGGATAACATAACCTAGATCCAGCCTTATACACTACATGTATACATTCAAGCATCCCTACGGCATCTAATTCGTCTCGCCTAACAAATCAATAGAAATTGTGGATGTATCGAAGTATTGATTGCAATATTTGAATATTTGCCCCCAATTTCGTACAATTATATAATTTGGAGCCGCTATTTTGTTTTAGGCATAAAACAAAATGTGTAACATGCGCCATGAACATCAACATTTCTATAAGTTGAGCAACAGGGCGTGATTAGATTGTTGTACCATTTATTTTTATATGCTATATAGATTGCGCTTTGGGTGGAGCAAAATTGGATTAGAGGGGTGTATAAATATCAGAATTAGAGCATCCCAAGGTTAACGTTTATAGAGGTGTCGAAGTGTAAAACTATTCAAACAACGCACTATAATTCTCTACATTTATATAGTTAAAATGACGAAAATTTATTCACATTTCTTTGTAAAATTAAAACAGAAACATAACAAATAAAACGTTATGATTTTGAGTAACGGATTCAATACAATTTATAACATACCAACAGAATGATTGGTGTTTCTTTCTGGATTATTATTAGGAAAACAATCGTTAAGAACTTGGTATTCGTCAGAGCTGAAATGTATAAACAAATGAAATATAAATCTGGGTGTCGTCCGCGTAAATGCGATACTGGAGGTGGTATATGTGTATAATGTGACGTACAGGAGAGCAGAATAGAAGAAGAGGTGCCGACACGCACACAATGTGCTCTATTCTTTAAGTAAGATTCACACCATCTCAGTGTTGCACCTGATACCCGGATGTTATTCTCAAATCTGTGTAAAAGTATGTTGTGATCTACAGTATCAAATGCAGCACTAAGATCGAGTAATACAAGAGCTGCGATCTATTCACAATTCATTGCACACAATATGTCGCTGTTAACACGCAACAAGGCAGTCTCAATTCTGTGATTGGGTCTGTAAGCAGATTGGAAAAGATCATGTACATTTTGCTCATTAATGAAGGACATAAGTTGAGATGAAACGACACGTTCTATCATTTTTCCGAGAAACTGCAAATTAGCAATCGACCTGAAGTTCTTAAGGGCCTCTTTATCTAGACCAGAAATCTTGAAAAGAGATCTGATGTATGCCATTTTAAGTTCACCATACTGCAGTTACTGTCCGTTTTCCTATACACAATACACAGTGCTCTTTCCCATTGACGCGTGACCTCTACAAATAGCCCTACGTTAAAAGTATGGGGATATGACTAGTTAACGTCGCTGTGTGAAAAATAACCGGCCAATATTAAAAGTACTCTTCTAAAGTTCTAGAAAATATAGTTTTTAACATGTCCTAAATTTTTAGCTAATTTAGATGTTTGGAAATATTCGTACTTTGGTGTTTTAGTTAATGTTATAGGTAATAGTACATTGCCTAGTTAACGTCGCTGTGTGAAAAATATCCGGCCAATATTAAAAGTACTCTTCTAAAATTCTAGACAATATAGTTTTGTAACATGTCCTAAATTTTTAGCTAATCTAGGTGTTTGGAGAGGGTCGTACTTTTGTGTTTTAGTAAGGATATGTAAACGACAGATAACACCAAAAATATGAAGAAATTATTTCCAAACCGTGTTAAGTCAACAATCATTATGTTGCTCATTTTCAAGAATGCTGGTTTACAAAAAGCACGCCATTGTCTCATTTCGTGAACAAAAGCACACATACCATTGTTTCCTTTCGTTTCCTTTATAATCGGTTACCCAACTGAAGCTATAATACAAACTTTATTGCGATATCGCACATGAAAACAGTCACATGTGCACAGCCAGAGAAGATCCGATTTAATCAGTTGAGCTGTTTCAATGAGTGTTATCTTGGTTTAATAGCTTTTAATGGGGTTAAGTCCTGCAAAGGTCGAGATGAATTCTACTGTAGACATGACTGCATCATGCCAGGAAAAATACTCGAAACAAGAGATTTGTTAATAATATATGTTATAGTAGGAACAATCTTATGAACACATCCTTTTATCGATAACGATAAGTTATGCAGATCATTGACATACGAGTGAGCATAGTCTGCAGAATGATATCCTTACCGTATTACGATTTGTTTATTCATCTAATAAATGACGGAACAGTATTCTATAAGTGACACGTTAGATAAATGGATAATTTGATAATAAATGAGGATAACATAACCTAGATCGAGCCTTAAATGTATACATTCGACCCTCCCTACGGCATCTTATTCGCCTCGCATAACAATGCATCGGGAATTATGGAGTATTGATGAAATATTTGAATGTTTGCCCCAATTTCGTATAATTTGGAGACTCTATTTTGTTCTCGGCATATAACAAAACGTGTAACATGGGGCCGTAAGTGGAGCAGCAGGGCGTGATTAGATTGTTGTACCATTTATTTTATATGCTATATTTATTGCGCTTTGGGTGGAGCAAAATTAGATTAGATGGTGTATAATTGTCAGAATTCCAGAATTCCAAGGTCAAGATTAAAACAGGTGTTAAAGCGTAAAACTACTCAAACGACGCACTATAATTCTCTATATTTATATAGCAAAAATGACACAAGTTTGTTCACATCACTATATAAAATTCAAACAGAAAAATAATAAATGAAACGTTAGGGTATCTGATTTAATACAATTTATAACATAACAACGAAATGATTGGTGATTCTTTCTGAATTATTATTAGGAAAACAATCGTCAAGAACTTGATTTTATTGCATATACATAATCTACTTCTCTTAAGGTTCAACATTCTTACAAACGTGATATTTGTTACCTAAAGCAAAAACTAATATTTTTAAACCTGTCTATACCGGTATGTAAGCAATCAACCGTGTATCCTGAAGGTTACTGCAATTTAAAAGGAAATAATATCTATATTGTTTAATCCTAAACTTGAACACAGTCATAATATCGCTCACTTGAATATCTCTAACAACAATATTTGTTAAACATATCAAATATGAGCGAAAAAGTTTCAAATGCAATCGACAAATAAGAGAATTCGCAAGTTCCTGTAGCGAATCCCTCTTATCTCTCTTAATAATTGTTTGTCACAGTCCCATGATAATTTAACACAGAAAGTTCTTACGGGTAGACAAGGTTTTGTTGGTCGAAGTAACCCTAAAATCGACTTTCATTATCTATATCAAAATATTATTGAAAAATAACACTTTGATGTTTTGCAATGGACCATTCTACAAATCATATACTTTGAAAACTTGCTTGATTTATTGTGTAATGTACGTTTTACAAAAGTGTTGTTGTTTCACCCCTCCTTACAACATAACTCAAGAACCACAGGACAAAAGTATATCTGTGATATTTGAATTCTTCTACACGCTCGCCATGAAATGATCAATGCAAGTCTTGCCAAAGCTCACTACCATTCACAAGATACTGTGAACTACCAAATCGCAACAGTTTAAAAGAGTTACTAACCTTAATGATTTCGGACAAAAAACAAGTCACATGGTGTGCAACACTTTAAATACGCTCGATAAAGGTGCTTGTGTACTTTTTTTGCAACTGATGTTCCTTGATAAAGTGCTTTTTACTCTTACCTTTTCCTTCGTTTCTCAAAACAGTGTAAAACGTGTTCCACATCAATATAATAAGGTGCTGTAATTAATGCTGACATATTCTGAGAAAGTTTCAGAGCGTAAAACATTTTTCACATTGTGCACCAAGATAAGCTACTGCTTTCTGTTTTATGGTACCTATAAAGTGGCCACAATCTTGCACCATATTTTAACGTAATATTCAAATACCATAGATATTTGAAAGATGAGAGGCGGGGGTGTGTCTACAAATTGTAAATTTACATAAATTGCATCATTAAAAAAAATACGAATTTCATTTTTACTCATTTTACTTTCAATATAAAGGATTTCAACGTGTTCAAAGGCTACTCAAATGTTACCACCCTTGGCGTAAGTTCAATAATGTCAGTAAGGAGCTCGTGATCACAATGAAATTGCAATTTTTTTATGTATCTTTATTTGATTTGACCTGCATACTTTACCCACAACTTAGCAAAAAGTGTTTTTGTTTTGTTTTGTTTTTTCTAGTCATTTAACGTTTATTTCCAAGTACATCACGTGGCATTGTCTTGTGCTTGTAGCTATTAAGTTTAGTTCTTTAGTTTATAAGTATACTTTACTATCCCTTTCACATGTGGGCCATGCTTCAAATTCCACATTGTTGTGGATCAAAATATATCCGGATTACGCGTATGACGCGAGAAATGGTGTGCGAGTATAACTATAGTATAAATCCAATCCGATTTTCAGCGTCTGCCTCGATATCAGAAGACGAATACTTTCACATGCATTAAAACATGATATTTTGAAACTGTGTAACATCACACATAACCCATTGAATTTCACAAACCTGTCAATAGGGAGTCCTTGGTCAAAATGAATGACATTTTCTGATAGACAACATTCATAGTTCCACTTGGTATTTGTCTTGCTTTCGCAGTTCCGATGTTTCCAGCATGAAATAAAAGTTAACTCAATTATTCTTCTACACAAACCAATGGAAGCTGTATAAAACCTTGAACATTTCCTGAGATACACGCATGCATTCATTTAATATAGGGAAGAAATTACAATTTCAAATGAGAATGCTATAGCATGTTTAAGGATCGCACATAATATATATTTAAACACAAACAGCAAACTTTGACTGACTAACTGACTGAATGAATGACTGACTGACTGACTGAATGATTGACTGACTGGCTGCCTGACTGCCTGACTGACTGACTGAATGACTGACTGACTGACTGACTGACTGACTGACTGACTGATTGATTGACTGACTGACTGACTGACTGACTGACTGACTGACTGACTGACTGACTGACTGACTGACTGACTGTCTAACTGATTGACTGATTGATTGCTTCGAGGAATAATCGATGGGACTGCTGACTAATGATTCCCCCCAAAACAAAATTCATTCTTGAAGTGTTCATTGGACTAATTCCATATCATTGCCGATTGTTCGCATTGATTTTCTTGTCTCCGGCGACAAGGTTATTGAAAATTTATGCGAGTTAACCCTAGAACTACTGAGCCATGTTTTGTAACACGAACTTCGAAGGGTTACACCCCATCCTATTTTTCAATTAAACGTCATATACCATTACACGACTCGTATTTGGTACTAATGTATAGCTATTGGATTCATCCATCCAGTGATACCAAAATACGTACAAATATTCCTCACAAAATGTCGCTATGACGTCATAATGTGAGCGCATCCTTGCAAAATTGGTAAATTATGGCAAGTATAGGCAAAATTGATTTTTCGGCTAAATATTCTACAAACATGCGATTTTTACTGTATTTTCTAAAATAGAAAAGGAAATGACTATTTCAAACTAACTAACAAGTAAAAAGTCAACATCCCTTAGAATAATTTTACAATAACGAAATTAAAATCACGGATTTTACTGTAGAAACCTATGGCGAGCCTCGCCATCTCCCCTCTTTGGTCATTTTCGATGGTCGGTCCTTCCCCCGGGTAAGGTGCTGGGGTAACAATTTATAAAATGAGCGAAGAGGATGGATCTACGATTAGCTTAAGTCGTTTGGGCGTAAAGACACGCATTATTTTATGACGGATAAAAATCATTACGGGGTGGACAACCCCCTTCGTAGTGCAACTTATACAATAATCATGGTAATGTTGAACTTTCCTTATATAACTTCCTCTTGAACTTCTTTGTTCATTTTAGTTTATTATAAAAACATTGTTTTCGTTATACAACTCAGCCATTTGTCACGTTACTCACAAACTTATAGCAAAATTAGCTGCACATCCCTTAATGGATGCATCCCATTTTGATAAGTGCCTCGAAACTATTGCAGAATAAAGTGGGAAAAGCAAGCAAATCACTGTTTTTGCATTTTGAGTATACCTAATACGCCCATTAAGAATCACGAATCAATCTCTTAATATTTTTTATTTCTTAAAATAGGACATTTACCAGAACTGGTAGTGCGTCATGTAAATATTTTTGACATGATTCTATTGTTTTGAGATAATTGTTATTTTTAAAGTCTTGAATGCATGAATGCATTGTTATTGTTGTAGTAGTATATTATCTTTTTATCGTTGTTTCTTGAACGCCTATCTGTTAAATATTCAATCTTCGACATTTAA
Source organism: Amphiura filiformis (assembly GCF_039555335.1). Taxonomy (NCBI): domain Eukaryota; kingdom Metazoa; phylum Echinodermata; class Ophiuroidea; order Amphilepidida; family Amphiuridae; genus Amphiura; species Amphiura filiformis. The sequence goes on along the minus strand of NC_092644.1, from coordinate 38,938,818 downwards.
CACGGAATCACCGATATTAATAACAAAGAGTTTAAATTTTTCACTAATTGAGTCAGATGTTTACCCTTAAAGATGTTTTAGTATACTGGGCTTTATTAAAAACTGTCTATTACAATAACTTCTGTAATTTTTTCGTTTTCGTAAATCATTCGTAAATCACATATTCTCAAAATGGATAACAAACCCTAGCCTTACATTGGAGGAATTATTCAACAAGTATGTTAATAGAATCGCAACCTCAGTACAAGGATCTAATCGCTAGTGACATTAAGGTTACTTACTAAGGAGTTTAATCATTAGAGTGAAAACTTACAACAGCCCAGGGGACTCTTCAGGCAGCGCATTTCACGAATGACGTTAGGATTCGCTACGTTAATGAGGTCGTTGTATAACTTTAGTTAACTGAATCCCCGGGACTGAATCCATATAACGTTTAATACAAATAAGACATTTTATAACAAACACATAATTATTTGCAGTTGAAGTCCCTCCATAGGCAACCGGAATACAATTAATGATGAGAGTTGTTAATTAGGATAGTATATCAGAGTGAATTACATATCACCTTGAAACATGGAAATGCACTGCTTAATTAGTTAGTTTGTAACAACGATCTACGTTTCAAAGGTCACCACAAATCTTCCTTGTTTCTTTGGAATGCTCTTGCTACATTTACTGTCTTAATGTTTAGCTGAAAGGGTTCCTAAATCAGTGGGTCCCGACCTAAAAGCTCAAAATATTGAAGATCGTGATAGGCTTTATTTAAGCTTTTTCAATTTTGTAAACCTGTTCTGTAAATGGTGTTTTGAGATTTAGTCTGATGTTATCACTAATCTACGAAAATTATGGTATCATTCTGAAAAATCGTTCATTGGGATTCCCTGTGAAGCCTGTATACCATACCTTGTAGTCATTGTCGAGTTTCCCATTATCTCCGCGCGACTGCGACGGTATTTCATGTGTGTGCGTATTTCAAACAACGTTAATTTCCATCGATCTGAACCAAAATGGATTCAAGGTGACATGTTAAATTCCATTTACTTGTATATAATTTGATTTTTTTCACAGTAAATCCTACAAATGTATCATATATGAAACAGTAATGTTTTTCAGAAACTACATTAAATTTGAATAGGGTTTATGCGTATGATTTGCTTGCGATCAGTAAGGAAATAATAAATGTCGTCAACACCATCATCAAGCAAACACTCTCTGGGAAAATCAAAGGAAAACATAGAATTCTCCGTAGTCCATTTAAGCTTAAAACTCTGATGTAATTAATTTGTGCACAATTGATAGATTTTCACATCTGATCTTTTCAGTCACCGTGCTCCCTCTGTTTTTGTTAGGAATTTTAACTCGGGCTTTCGCGATTAATATGATACTGGTAGATTCTAAAATCTAAATTGAAGTGCCATTATAATTGTACCATTATAACATATTGCATTCAATAATATAAGCCTACGTTTGCTTTACTGCCACTAATATAATTATATAAACTTTTTCATAACCATTTACTAGTATTTCGATGTAATAAATATCAGTATAATTTCGAGTTCCACTGAATGCTTTTATCATGATTAATAACATATTTTTATTTATCAAAAATCGACTATGGCATAGTCTAAGGAAAACAGAAAAAGCATCTATTACAAAAACAATAAAAAGAAAATAGATTAATAATATGATTTAATTTACATTATTTTCTGTCGCTGTAACAAAATCGATTTCTTCCCATCCTTAGGGCACAACATAAGGATGAGTTATGATAAGTTATGTCTTTACAGTTATTTAAGATAATTGGTTATGAAAGCAGCGGCTCAAGTATCATAAATTGAGTTACATTAACTACTACTTTGGGTGTATTATATTTAAAAGAACATAAAGGAAATCAGCGGCAACCTAAAACGAATATGAAACTCTTGTCTCTTTGAATTATATCTAAACATTATTATTTTACCAAGAGGCAAATGCAATTTTCTTTTTGGTTAGTGCTTATTAAAAATTAAAGTTTTAGGAATGTGACTTTTGTTCTGTTATGCCATTTAAATTTGTCTATCGTAAAGTATTGTAATAATTAGGCAACATACATATCGCATACCATGTACGCTTTCCATTTTCTAGGTTAAACATGTAAAGCTGAAGTTATACTCGTTCGCATTTGCCGAAATGCGAATATTGCCCATGAAGTCGTTTTTGAACACTGAGCGATTCAATGTTCTGCAAACGCTTAAGGCGATTGGGATGACAGGAGTAATTATGTGTCATGTTTTAGCCCGTTTTAGCCATTTAACTAAAATTAATATATTGATCTTATAGGAAATGAATCAAGAAAACCAATAATCGCATTCATATTTCTATTTGTAGATTTTGAGTTAACGCATATATATGTTTTGAGCGTTTTTCCACTCCCGAGAAAAATTATGTATATGGGCCAAAGTGCCACTCCTTTCATAAAGATTTAGGATATCTTTTATCATGTTTATAGAACCCATACAATTCCTCTTCCTTGAGTATCAATTTAACCCCCCCCCCCCCCTCAAAATCATCAGTGCAAATTCAGCCCATGTCAGCCAATTTTAGTATTTACGACCCCCATTGGCCATCCTGAATCCGCCTTTGAACACCTCTTAGCCCTGGGTCGTTGCCCTTCGACCCGCCTTAAGTCAAATAAGTTGATATTCACCAAAGACATTGGTATCAAGAGGCTTTTTGATTCGCTTTTGGACTTGTTAACACGTTAGGATTTAGATTAGGTTTGCAATGGAAATATTAATACACAAATCCTCTTCTTGAAGTTCTACTAACATACGACTGAATAATTCTGCAAGCAGTGCAAATTACTCTCGAATATTTGAACCCATGTTTTGGACGATTATCAAATAGAGTATGTGTAATTCTTGATTCCTCTTACAATTGCATCAAAGATTCCATGACACCTGCTTGAGGTAAGCAGAGATTGATAGATGTTTAATCCGTGTAGATATTCGTGTAGATATTATTAGTTATCATTCAGTAGCCATGAATAACGACATTTCATTGGTTAATAGCCAAATAATATAATTTCGTTTGGTTTCGCATTCTCATTTTGATTAAGGCAAACGAAATGGGAATATCTATAGAGAATGAACGATATTTTTTATCCGAGGCACGTACATTTTCCCGCAGGTATCTGAATATGCGACTCTATAAAAAAAGCCGGATAATCTTGGTAATGTATAACAGGAACAGTTCTTTCATACCACCCAACATTAATTTCATTGTGGATTTACACTATAAAAGTTTGGAATCAGAACGTTTATCATGTTTATCCCAAAAGATGTGACGGTTTCGCTGAGCTTGCTGATAATTATTATAGGAAAATGGATCATTTTAATGACTCAAAGAGGTTCTCAAGGTCTAAAAAGAGCGTCGTTGTTTTCCATTAAAATAAGAATAGCAGTACTACAGGAGAAGTAGCCATCACAAAAATATGCATTCTTGAAAAGCTCGTCGATTTTTACTCAAAAGTCCTTTGACAGATTCATATTATGACATTTCTGAAAGGTTATTCCGCTATCCTATTCTTTCGAAGTGGCTTTCAAAAGCGCTAAATGTCGCACTGATATTTTACAATAACTGCCTCAAAGTATTCTCAACGCGATTTCTGTTTCCTTAAGGGTGGTCTTAACCCTGGAATTATGGAAACTTTCGGGCTTCATAACTGCTAAATTATTAGTCTAAAGAATATAAAAGTATACATTTTTAGACTGGAAATGACTTGCTAAATCCATCTGTGAGGTCCAATTTGGGCCAAAATGCTCATTTTTGGAGAAAATCCCAAAAAACGGGTTTTTTGGCCCAAATTGTTTCGTGCAACGTAACAAAAAAATTGTTTGGCCAAAAATTTTTTTTTATTAATTTTTAGAAACTAGATAAAAATATCTAGGGACTGTTTTTTTACTTTTTTGAATTTTGACCAACTTTGAGAAATTTGCACCGAAAATGGTCAAAAAATGCAAAATTTTCAAAAAAAACCATAAAAAAGCCTGATTTTCACCCAAATTTCAAATATTTTTGGTGAAGTTGGTCAAAATTCAAAAAAATGAAAAAACGGTCCCTAGATATTTTTATCTAGTTTTTAAAAATTAATAAAATAAAAATTTTGGCCAAATAATTTTTTTGTTACGTTGCACGAAAAAATTGTTTTGGGGGATTTTCTCCAAATTATGAGCATTTTGGCCCAAATTGGACCTCACAGATGAATTCATCAAGTCATTTCCATTCTAAAAATGTATACTTTTATATTCTTTAGACTAATAATTTAGCAGTTATGAGGCCCGAAAGTTTTCATAATTCCAGGGTTCAGACCAACCTTAAAAGGTCCATGAGATACATTTCATAAAGTGACTGTCTACATGTTACTGTATTATAGTTGTATGATATTGATCTCTGAAACTACAATTACATAAGTTCTCTAAAGTTATATATACAGAAAAAAACGTTTATCAGGCAACAGAACACTTGTACTATCGAGTACTGAAGTACCATTTCACTATACAGTACTTTAGTCGGCACCATGAGAACAGGCAAGAAATAAATAAAACTCAGGATTGTTGGATTCTAATTTTTATTTATTGTCATTATTTTGTCAACATAGTCACAGACCCTGTCGATTTATGCACCAAGCAGCATGAGCAGTGGAGTAGCCAGCGGGGAAAAAGGAGGAAAAAATATAAAGGAAAAGGAAAAGAAAAGGAAAGGAAAAAAGGAAAGAAGTTCACCAAAATTTCCCGGTGCATCTTCTGTGCTTCCAGTTTCTCAACAAAATTCACCCCGATCATGGACCAAAATTGTGTAAAATACCAAATATTTGCCCGTTGTCTTAATAGAGCTAATTTTTAAAAGCTTGAAGACTTTGCATATACTGATTCATTAAAAACCGGTAATACTGGGCCAAAATGATGCAACCCGGAATTGATTTCGTCTTTGTCTTCCCCCAATAAAACCGGGAAGAAATGTTTATCTCACGATATATTCTAACGATATACACACACAGTTGGCAGTTGCTATAGTTTCAATTATCATTGTATTTATCAGTCTGTGCACAAACTACTATGACGATGTTAACATTTTTTGTAACCGAGAACTAACGATTTGTAACTTTTACGAGATGCGGTTTATTAGGTAAAGTAATTGGAACCTAACATTTTGTCACTTTAATAACCATTTAACATCTTTTAAATAACCAAAAATCGTAATATTGATTTTTATTTAGATACTGGCAACTAAAATTTAAAACAGTTTGAACGATGAGCAATCGTTTTCATTTGGCATTAAATAAATAACATGATACATGTTATACATGTATACAAAGGAGTAAGGGTAACAAATAACGGTGTCAGGACGTTTCGCCCCACACCAGTACATACCACTACCAGTTCGCCCCAATACACGTACATACCACGACCAGTTCGCCCCAATACACGTTCATACCACGACAAGTTCGCCCCAATTGACTCACTGTGTAAACTGTAAAGTGCCGTGAATGCAGTACATGCGGTCGATCATACGGCCAATCAATACAACTTCCAATTGTTTGCATTTTAGGGCCTATATTCATGTATTATGGTATAATCAATACGACCTCCCATTGCTATTCAGCGTGTCATCTCTTGAGTGCATGGATGTATTTTTAGTGTGCTTATAAATTATAAGTATGCATCGTATTATTATTATTATTATTGTTATTATTATCATTATTTCACACATATAATACATTTTATTTTGTATTCTTGTCTTCGTCAAGTTTGTTGTTCCTATATTTTTCCTACTGTAGTAGTATGACAATAATAAGCAATATTAAGCATATTAAAGTATTTAATAATAAACCATGATAACAGGGGTAACTATTAGGCACTACTTATTAGGCTCTAATAATAGAATCTTTACCTAATATCATGTTATGAATCTGATGAGAGCATAGCTATGATGTAAATAATAATAATAATAATAATAACACTAATAATAATAATAATAATAATGATAATAATAATACTGAATAATAATAATAATAATAATAATAATAATAATAATAATAATAATAATAATAATAATAATAATAATAATAATAATAAAGAAACATTTATGAAGCGCTTAAAACAGAATTGGCTAAGCGCTTTACAAAAAGCATGCCCTGATTACAAAATTATACAACAAATTACAAGTACATCAAACATGATATAGCGATTTACAAGCATATGCCCTAAAAATAACATCAAACTACAGCAAGCATGAACCACATTACATTGCACGCTATTATTTAAAAAAAACTAACGATGCGATAAAAAAAAAAGTAAGGGGAGAGATTACTAGTACTTACCCTTTATTAATACACACCTATGACGTCGCGCTATTGTTTTACCGCTCCATTATTTTTCACGAATGGAGCGATGATTACAATAACACGCCATTCGTAAATGCCTTTCTCTTTTTTCTGAAAAGCAAATACTTTTCAGGGAAAAGTACTGGCATTTACGAATGTAGTGTTAATAACAATTGCACTTTCGAAAAGCATGTATTTGCGTAAAGTGCAGTATTGTTATCATCACTTCATTCATGCAAAACAATGATACGAAAAACAACAAAACTATGATTTTCATTAATACAATAAATTAAGGAAGCGGATAGCAACATTTGCACATTATTGTTATGGGACATGAGAGCACATCAGACATATCGAATTACATGCTGAATACGAGGATTGTCCTTCTGATATAAAAAAAAAAAAATAATTTTGATTTTGTGAAATTCGTGATATAATACAAATTTTATGGCAAATTATTAAAATGTCATATTTTTTAATTTAACAGTCCTCGAAGTAAACTTTATAAATCTAATAAATGATATGTAATGAAACTGTAGGCCTATGTAGGCCTAGCTGGGATGAAAAGCCGATCAATTGAAAATTTTGACATTTCATATTGAACATAAACATTTTTTCCAAAAAGACCTACATTTTTAGTGTTTTGAGGAAAAAAATCTGTAATAATGAAGGTCAAAATTTTCATATGATGGACAGCTGTTCATCCCAACTTCATAATCTTTAGGTGCATATCGTTAGATTTATACAATTTACTTTTTACAATTTACAATTTTTAATAATTTGCCATAAAATGTGTAATGTATATATCGCGAATTTAATAAAAATCAGAATTATTTGATATCAGAAGGACATTCCTCGTGTTCAAAATCCAATTCGATGTGTCTGATTTGCTCTCAGGTCCCTCAAATATATATATATAGGCCTACACGTGAAAACGTCGCTATCCGAGCCCTTAAACATAAATTTACAATGCAATCTGTGAAAAGTAAGGCAAGATCAAAACGGGCAGGTTAAAAGTTGTATATAGGCCTACTTATTATGCAAGATGTGTTTTACCCTCACTTTGGTGGAAAATGCTTATTTAGGCTTAACTTAGTAAGCCCGTAACTTTAAATTATTTGGACCTTTCTTTCTACGCTTAGTGTTTTTTATATCATTTTTTTTGTTCTTTATATTTTTATACGTTTTCAGTGGCTTGGGACCAACGTTTAATTTGTTACATTTTGGGCAACATTGCTACATAATACACATTATGTATCATGTATTTAGGCCTATGTATCTGTTTATTTTTAAATCGTTTGCTTTGGGCATGTTTAATAATGATAAAAGCCACAGTAGGTCTATTTTCGGTATAATTTTTATTTCACTTTAGTACATCTGATGTTTCATCTGATAGTATTTTGGCATGTTTGAATATTTACTTACATCGATCAGTAGGCCTATCCGATAATTAAATATTATAATGTTAGGGACGCTCCAGTTGATTTCGGGAGGGGGACTGGAAGTTGAGCTTTTATTTCGCGTAGGAAGCGGCGAAGTTTGTTTGTTGTTTTTTTTGCCGCCGAAGTTCAGGGACATAATAGGCCTAGGTAAAATTGGTTTGCAATAAGGCCAACCAAATAAAACAAAGTTTACACATTTAAAATTTTCGTACCTTACTTCGGCTTAAAGTAGAATCATACCTGATTTAGGTCCTTGCTGCGAATCAACGATATATATCCTCGGAATGATTCCATCACAAATTATAATTACTAGTATCCAAGATAAATAAATAGTGTCCATAATTGCAAGGTTGTCCAAAATCGAACACTCGATTCATAGAGAAGAATATCATTGCTCATGATAGCGGCAGGTCTACCTTTCTTGAGGTACAAAACTGCAATGATCTGCATTTAACTATTTCATATTAACCTATGACCAGTTTGCCAATTTTCTTTATTATGCAAAATACAGACCTAAACGCAACTACTTCAATCATGTCAATAGTTAACACATTAGAAGTGGGCATAAAGAACTATTGATTGTACTTCTAATCACTTTAATGATTTTACGAATCTACGTTTATTCAATTTGGGTAACAAACATTTTAGATCTTTATAATTCAAGAACGTGGTTACGGATGATTTAAACTAAACACCTGGATCGTGATATGATGGGTAATTCTATAGAAATTTTACATAAAGCTGAGTCCGTGTATTTTTCACCCGCACCTAGTACGATCATTCTATTAGTGTATTTGATAGTGTATTCAGTGTGAGCAATTGATCAATTTGTAAAGAGCATCAAATTTCAATAACACTCCATTCGTGGAAAATAATGGAGCGGTAAAACAATAGCGCGACGTCATAAGTGTGTATTAAGTCGGTTAATGGCCGCGGATTAGAACGTGAGTGGCTAAGAATGGCCTAGGGCCTCCGGCCCACGGCCATTCTTAGCCACTCACGTTCTAATCCTTGGCCATTATCCTATACTGGATACAAAAATAAAAAAATTGGTTTTATTGGTTTTTACAAAATTTAATGTCTTATTATTGTTATTATTTTTTATAAACATAGGCCTACATTAACATCCAAAGAGACAGAAAGCAGTCTTTGTTGTAGGCCTTTATTATAAAAAATAATATACCTAACAATATAATAATAATAATTATTATTATTGCAGTAAAAATTATAGTATTATTATTATTTTCACATGATAACAATACTATCATTATTATCAATTTTTACAATCCATTGGTCGTAACTAATGCAATTTGTATTTTCAGTATGCAGTGCTGTTTTTAAATAAGATTGTTACCAAAACGTTGAGTATTTGTAACACTTTGGCTGGTGTTATGAACATGTTATGCTATGAATATGTTTAGAAACCCATGTGATTCAGCCCCGAGATTTAGCTGAGCTGACTTACATGTAGACCCCGTTTATACAGAGCCTGAAGTCGCCTTCCTTCTTTCTTAAATTTCTTGCTGACAATTGACAAGCTCAACTGAAGTTTTTGTGTCCTTCCCCTTCTTTCTTGTTTCTCTCTTTCTTTCTTTTTTCTAGCTCCCTTTCAATATTAATTTAGTGTGCCGAAAGCTGTCAAGAGCCGGAGTCAAGAGATGAAGCCATAATGTAGACCTACGATCGTTTTACAAAATACTTTTCAACCATTTTTTTTAAATTCAACATAGCAACATATACGCAACACAAATACAAAAGCGTCTCTTTTTTACAACGTAATAGGCCTAATACAATATATTGTGCATATTTTTAAATTTGTTTAAAACTTTGTTTGTTCGTGGGTACACGATAAAGACAATAATATATATTTATATATTATTTACTTTGATTTTACATTTCTTATACAAAACCTTCTCATTTCACACGAAAGATATTCAAGTTATTTATTTTCTGAAAACAAGCTTTTTCTTCAATTTTTTAACTTAAAAAATGTGAAAAGGTGGCGATATGTAAATGTTTAAACATGTCCAAGTCCAAGCTTACATTGGAGTCGGTCAAATTCATTATGTTTGTAAGGTATTGGAGCTACCCAGGGTAAACACCCGTCTTCCAAATCTAGGTATATCAAGCATCATATCTGGAAGTAATACGAAGTGGTCCTTTGTTACCAAAAATAAATAGATGTCACAGAGGAAGTTGCCCAAAGTGGTCAAAAATTGTCAAAATAGTATAAAGTTATTCAAAGTTTCACAAACTTGCCTAAAACGTACGCGAAATTGCGGTAAGTTTCACAAACTTGCTTTAAAGTTTCTCAAAATCGCGTAAAGTTATTCAAAGTTTCGCAAAATTGCTTAACATTTTTTTCAAAAGTTGCTGAAAAGATGCTCAAAAGTTTTCAAAAGTACTTCACCTCCCGCGCAAGCTGCGTAAAGTGGGCGCGGATTCCATCAAATTGTCCACAATTTTCCAATGCAACACAAACAGATCATGACAATCTTATGCAGCTTTGGGGAACTTTGCGTACCATTTAAAAGATGTTGCAACATTTCAGGCATTTTTGGAGAATTTTGACAACTTTGGGCAACTTCCCCTGTGCCATGTGGCCTATATCACACCTATCCCTTTGAGCAAGGAAAGAGGATTTATATATAATCATGATATTCCAGGAATAATTATGCCAGCTTATGTATTAGCGTATAATATAAAACGATAAATAATATAGGTCGACATTTGTATTGACATCATCGAGTTAAAACATCCCGCCTTAAAATTGTTGGCATATTGAGAGGATTAGGACACAGTGTAAAATGGGCCGTGGTGTTTAAATCAATCATAATTAGTCCGTGATTGACGGGCAAGTCGCAGAAATTAAGAACAAAATGAATCATGATAACTGTCAATTACAATTATCAAAATTATATGTAAGAACGCCCGGGGAAGAATACATGTAGGCCTACATATAAATGTATCTGAAACATTATAAAAAATACAAAATTATATAATTAAATGAATAGCATTTCGATTAAAGATATATATAATAAGTTATTGTAGAGAGTTGTAACGCGCATATCAAGCTATATGAGGATGAATAATTATCTGAGACTAATATTTAAAAATTGTTATAAGATTTATATCTTTGATTATTTTAGAACATCACAGTTTAGAATGACCAGAAAACTTTCCTGACAATTGTTACTATAATAATATTTGGCAAAGAATAACCAAATTAAAATTTTACCGAAATCGTATTAATACTGTATGGGTTTTAACCAGTTTTGCAAACAAAATCATTGCATTTTTCTTTTTCGCGGCACTGCCTCCCGATACACCTCCGTCGCAAACACAAAACACGGCCCGTAATCCCCCGGGGCCGGTCATAAATCAAATTGAGAGCATACTAGGCCTACTTATCAAACAATCGATCGTACATCAGTGTGTAAGGCACACGGCCGCGGGCCCGGGGACTTGTCTAGCAAGGTACGCCGTCCGTGTGTTCTGGCACTTTTGCGTGCTTTGGTCCAGGCCTGCTTTGGTCCCGGTACCATTGATTGAACACATATCACACCCGGCGTTTTCGTGGAAGTGGCAGCAAATATCCGCCGCTAACACGCGGTGCAAAAAGGGGGGCGAAAGTCAGTGCACAGCACGGAACCCACAAGACATCTTTAAAAAAATTGCCAAATATTTTTTCAGTCCATTTAATAGTTTCATTATGTCAAAGAAGATCTTCTCTCATTTAATATGTTTATAGGACTGAAAGTTTTGAACATCTCAAACTTATTTTAACTGAGTTTGAGTCGGTAAAATAAAAATACACAAAACTCGCAGGAGTTTTTTGTTGTTTTTATTTTCTTTTATATAATGTTTTGTTTTGCCATATATTATAAATTATTACATAGCCATACTGGCGATAAGTAATTTACATGTTTAACACTACCAAGTAAATTGTAAAAAGTTAACATAATTTGTAAAATAAGAAAACCTGAGACGAATATACCAATATTCGTCTCAGGTGAAAACATACGGTACCTGTTATTTAAAATAATGTATATTTAAAATAAAGTAAGGATTTAACATAAAAAATACATAATCAAGACCTACATTTCAGACATACACATGTATTAAATTAATTATTGTTAATGAAAATATAGACCTAAGCTAATAATAGTGTGACATCAGAAATTTATTTTGCAACCGGGCGTATCATCATGCATTATGGTTTTGTTATGAGTACCAATCTTCAGTTCGTCAGCATACCATTTGCTTATACTACATTAAATTTAATAATACACGCGGCTTCAAGCAGTCGATCAGGAAACACAGTCAATAACGGGAGTGTAGGCTGATTGCACGTATGTGTAATTGAATGGGCGGAAGTGAAGAGGTCGGGGAAGAGGTACGAAGTAGCCTATTTCCCGGCACAGCATTAGATTTCCGTGGGTAGAAAATTAGCGAGAAAAGCACTAAAAAGCGAGTTTCACGACGAGGAATTGCGTATTCTAAGTCCTACAATGATCCCGGGCAATGATCTCTTGACGGAACTGTTATGATTGATCGTATTGATTGGCATTGGTCGCATGCACACTACGGCAACGTTACACAGTGAGTCAATTGGGGCGAACTGGTCGTGGTATGTACGTGTATTGGGGCGAACTGGTCGTGGTATGTATTGTGTATTGGGTGAACCTTTTTGGGGCGAATGTGTTTCGGGGTGAGACGTCTCGCATTCCAAATAACATGATACATGTTATACATGTTATACAGGAGTAAGGGTAACAATCCATCTCATCGGCTACTTGAATGACATATATCTCTGTTGATTGTAACGTCACACTAGAAAATAAAACTGTGCTCAGATTCTTTACTTTTGATATCAGATTTAGAAGGCTCATGGGGTTTCTTCAGTGCCACAATTTGATTTTAGGCGAGAATATCGCTGCTGCAATCATTCAATTCAGTTTTTGCTTTGGAGGTCAAGTTATTTATATTTTAAGTTATTCTTATACCACCAAACATTAATGTAATTATGGAATGACATTGTAAAATGTTTTTAATCAGAACATTTATCATGTTTATCCCATAGATGTGACGGCTTTGCTGATTTTGCTGATATAGTTATAGGAAAATAGAACATTAATGACTCAAAGTGGTTCTCGGAGGCCTAAAAAGAGCGTCTTTGTTTTCCATTAAAATAAGAATAGCAGTACTACAGGAGAAGTAGCATTACAAAAATGTGCATTCTTGAAAAGCTCGTCGATTTTGATATCAAATGTTCTTTGACAGATTCATATTATGACATTTCTGAAAGGTTATTCCGCTATCCCATTCTTTCCAAGTGGCTTTCAAAGCGCTTGAGTCAATTTCGCACTGATATTTTATAACAACTGTCTCATAGCATTCTAAACGCGATTTCTGTTTCCCTAAAAGGTCCATAAGATACATTTCATAAAGTGACTGTCTACATCTTAATGTTTAATATAGTTGTATGATATTGATCTCTGAAACTACAATTACACAAGTTCCTAAAATTATATATACAGAAATTTGTGTTGTAGAGCCAAACCATTACGTATAGCGACGTTGGCCTATTATAAAGTATCTACACTACTCAAAAAACTTAAAGGATCAGACTTGTTGTGAGTGTCATTTTATTCAGTAATGTTAAGCAACAAAACTACCGAGTACTGAAGTACCATTTCACTGTACAACACATTAATCGGCACCATGAGAACAGCTAAGAAAAATAGCACCCAGGATTGTTGGATTTTCAGTAAATTAAAACAAATAAAACTTTTGTTGATTGTTATTATTTTGTCACAGACCCTGTCGATTTATACACCAAGCAACGGGGGAGAAAGGGGTAAAAAGGGAAAAGAAAAGAAGATAAAGGAAAAGAAAGGGAAGGAAAAAAAGGAAAGAAGTTCACCAACATTTCCGGTGCATCTCCCGCGCTTCCAGTTTCACACCAAGATTTTCCCCGATCATGGACCAAAATAGTGTAAAATACCAAATTTGGTCTTAATAGAGCCCCTTTTTAAAAGCTCGAAGACTTTGCATAATACTGCTTCATTAAAAACCGGTATATATATATATATCTCACAGATAGTACTGGGGCAAAATGATGCAAACGGGTTTTTTACGGAAGAAATGTTTATATCTCCCGAAGGCTCGCTACGCCCCTGAGCGCAAGCCACCACAAACCGCTACACCCACAGCCTGAGGAGGTTGACAGTTGCTATAGTTTCAATTATCGTTTTATTTATCAGTCTGTGCACAAACAAATATGAGGATGTTATTTTTTTTTTGTAACCGAGAACTAACGATTTGTCACTTTTACGAGATGCGGTTTAATATGCAACGTAATGTAACCTAACATTTTGTCACTTTAGTAACCATTTAACATCTTTTATATATAACTAAAATCGTAAACTTGATTTTTATTTAGTTACCCGAAACTTAAATTTAAACAGTTTCAACGATGAGCAATCGTTTTCATTTGGCATTAAATAAATAACATAATATTTTATACAAAGGCTACTTGGATGACGTATCTAATATGTTGACTGTAACGTCACACTAGAAAATAAAACTGTGCTCGGATTCTTTACTTTTGATATCAGATTGTACAATATATATATATATGATTTTATAGGTGAGAATCTCGCTGCTGCATTCATTCAATTCAGTTTTTGCTTTACAGGTCAAGTTTCTTTTAAAAAGTTAGATAAGACAAACACATAAGATTCAACAGTTCAAGCACTCTAATTTTACATGGAGAATCTTCAGGAGCATGATATCCTCACGACTTCTGAATCTGAAGTCGGTGCTGGCAAATATATCTCGAGGATACATCACACCAACTTGCGCAGCGGTTGGACTTACTTATTTATCTAATAGATCAAAGGAATGTGACAATCTAGGCAAGTGGCCAATTTAATAATATATGAAGAAAATGCCAAAACAAAGCTTGATTTAGAATCCAGTACGGAATGTGGTTTTCTTCCCTCTTTTTCTCCTTGACTCGAACTTCCCTATTCTTTTTCGTCTTGTCTCAGAATATGTTAAGCATAAATAATAAACACAGTAGAATCGGATCATCGGAAAGTGTAGGAAGTTTCGATTGAAAGATTAGAATATTATCCCCTGAGTTCGTTTTGTATGCTTAATTTGGAAACACTTTTTTGTTTTTGCTATAAACATGTGGGTTGCAAGCGATAATGATTGACATTTCTAGAAGATGGATTAGATGGTTTACCATCTATTTCCGTTGGTTATTGTGTTTTGAGCGGAAAATTGTAAATATAATTGTCAAAACTACTTAAACGACGGAATATAATTTTCTACATTTATAGTTAAAATGATACACGTTTATTCACATTTCGTTGGGAATTTAAAACAAAAGAAGAACAAATGGAATGTTTTGATTTCGAGAATAAGCCCAATCGCCATTCTAACTTCCGGTTGTTTGGAGCAGTTTTAGGACACTTTGACCTCTGACATATCGGGAAAATTGACGTAATTATTATTAATTTTCTTATTATTGTCATAATGTTGATCATTAAAAATACTAAATAATTAATTTATAAAATATTAATATTTTTTATATTTGTTCTAATTATTGTAAAACATTTTACATTATATTTTGTACATACAAAAAACCCAATATTTCTGAATTTTCTGAAAGGTCAAAGGACAAAGTGTCCTAAAATTGAAAAAACGGTCCTACAATGCATTGCAAACTTCCAATGCCGATTTGGCTTATTGGATTCAAGAAAGTTGAATAACATAACACAACGTTGTTGTTTCTTTCTGTATTCATATTAGATAAATAATCGTTAATTGCAATTCTGGGTAAAAACCACATGTGCCTGCTAACGGTCAAACATTTTTTATTGCATGAGGTGAAAGGGCTTTGGTAGTAGGTTACAAAAGTCACATCAAAATTCCTCCGGAGCTTGTTGCCATAGCAACGGCAGTTTTATGATTTTCGTGATTTTTGCTTATTTTGGGGTGAAAATAAGGGAAAATATGTACTTTTCTGAATTGCTCCTGACTTTAAATGTGAGTTCACATTAAAAAAGTAACCTTACCACCATAAAGTATTGTCTTTGTGCTTTCCCCAGATGCAAAAAATATTTCAATAATATTTCCCCATGTGCAATTTTAGGGCTGGGCAACATTGCCAATTTAGCACTTTTGAAAAAATGCAATTTTTACACTATCTTTGAAGTCTAAAAACTAATTTTGATTGAGCACCAAGAATTATTTACTCTTTGTTGGTACTTGGGCAGACATTGCCCTTCTAAATTTGGTAAAAATCTCTGGGGCTATTTGACCTGTAAAGCCAGTGTTGCCAGAAAGTTTGATAATTGTCAAAAATGCATTTTCAAAATAATGCATTTTCTACATGTTTACTCATGTAACCTTTAATACCACCAACTTAATTGAAATATTTGCACACTTTGCATACATGATTAGACACACACTGCAACGGAAGCAACACTTTGAGGCTGGGTTCAAGTCCTGTCCTGCAAAAACCGGTATTGCCAGAAAATCATATTTTATTAATCCAAATTTCCAATTTGTGCATTTTACAATTATTTATTCAATTAATTTTATAGTATCAATGTTAGTTGAATATAATGTGCATTTAAACATCATCTGATACAATACAGGTTCAGACACATGGGCGAGTTTCTCGACAGGTGGCTTAGTAAGCCTTAGGCTTTGGCGACCTAGAGGATACTAAGCCTACTTTTGACCCACAATCGTCATTTTTACATAGAAATTTTTTTGGAAAATGATATATGCACCTTAAAAAGTGTATCAGCTTACTAAGATGGACGTTTGAAAAAAAAAAAGTAAATCACAATATTTTTCTGTGACCTATTTTTACCTATGACCTCTTGGAATTCATAAGTAGGCCTAAAATGCAGGTTTTAATGATTTTGGTCATTTTGGGCAAAAATGGACCCTTTTAACCACCATCAAAACAGGTTTTGAAACTTAGGCAATGATGGTATTGCCAGATTATATGACAATTAATTTACCCACAGGCTTACCCGTAATTTTTGAGTTCGTCAAACATGCGTGCATTTGTTTGAAAACGTAGCCATGTAAAATTAATGATACGCACAATAATATAAACTTCAAACTCCCATGGGGGCATCAATATTGACATTTGCATTATTTGACACCCTTATTGAATTTCTCTCCTAAATTAAGACATCCGTTCTGATACCATCAATTTGACTTCTACTTTTACGTTGATACAGGACCTGTTGAAGATATACTTGTCCAGGGTGGAAAGGTAACATCACATGTGTTCACATCGAAACAACCGTGCAGACAATATTTACCATGTTTACAATGCAAATAATAATCCAACTGGTGAAGAAGCTAGTGGGTCATGATAGGCTGTTGCAATTAAAACACTCCCTATTTTCCCGATTTCCCCTTGTTTCTAACACAATCCTCAAGATAATTTTGTATCTATATGTGTAGGCCTATATGATATCAATTTGGTTAAAATTGCCATTCAAAAGTATCATGGTATGAGCATTGGGTGGAAGGGAGAGCAGTTTCATATCCCCGCCAAGACCCCGGCGCGGATTTGGGGGAGGGGAAGTGGGCCAAGCCCCCCATTCCGGCCGCCCACCAAAAAAACAAAAAAAGGAAAGAAGAGAAGAGAAAGGGGAAGGGGAAAAAGAGAAGAGAAAAGGGAGGAAAGGCGATTATTTTAGGCATTGCTTGAAGGCGGGTCCTCGTCCTAAAAGCATGTGAAAATTACTGCGGGCCCGCCAATATGCAGGGCCCGAGTGGGACGGGAGGCCACTCCATTTCGTACATTTTCTCTATTTTTCTCAAATCCCCCTCTGACTGCCCTGGATCCGCCACTGCCAAGGCCACATCATTTCACATTTCAGGTGGGATAGACCTAAGGGGGGCAGCTATGGCCAGCTATGGCTGCCATTGAGGTGTAGGAATGCATGAAATTGGATTCATCTACAATATGTGACCGTACACCACGAATGAGCCGTAAATGTACTCAATTGTATTCTGAGTTACAGTGTAAAATGGGCATGAAGGTCGTATTCATAGGTACCTCAGTTTGGTGCTACGTGTACCTCATTTAATGGGATACACGTAGCACCAAATGTACGGGGTGTACGGTCACATATAGCCTCGAATCTTTGTTAGCCTTGTGTGCCATGTTTCGCTAAAAATTGTGTAGATGTAGTCTACGAAAGCCTGTTGAGTCAGGTTTAAAACTCATCATTCTCATAATAGATTACACAAAATATCTGATATATTTACAGGCTAGATCACACAAATTATGTCTGGAAAATGTACTTAAACCATTGCTATGACGTCTATTCATTACTGAAGATTATTTTCTACGAATGAACACTTGACACGTTTCTTTGCAAGAATCCACAGTTTTAGAGCGTATTGTTAGTATAAAGCAATGGTTTAAATCAGCGAATACACTTGAAACTGTTATTCCATGATACGAGTTCACTCGGCTATGCCTTGTGGATTCGTAATCAAGAATCAGCAGTTTCGTGTATTCTCATTAACAGGATTATCATAAAGCTTAAAATATTGTTTGATTGGCATAACATTTTAAGCTATTAGGAGAATTCAAAGAGATGCCAGTTTACAAGGAAACAGCCTTTTACGCCCATTTTTTGCTAAAAATTACTGGGAAATTAGCTCTATTTCACAGATATTTGCTTAAAAATGAGCATTAATGGTCGTTGCCATGGAAACTGCATACTTGTTGAATTCTCTCAATAGCCTAAAATTAAAGAAGCCCTATTTATCAATAAAGTTAAGTGTAATTTAAAACTTTTGTAATGCAAAAAATTGCTAAGAATGGTAAAAAGGGTCCATTTTTACCCAAAATGAACAATATCATTGAAAACCGGCATTTTAGGTCTACTTATGAATTACAAGAGGTCATAGGTCAAAATTATAGGTCACTTTTTTGATTTAACATCCATCTTAATAAACTGATACACTTTCCAAGATGCATTTGTCATATTTCAAAAAAATGTCCATGTAAAAATTACTATTTTGGGTCAAAACTAGGCTTTAGCCTATAGTATCCTCAAGGTCGCCTAAGCCTAAGGCTTACTAAGCCACCTGTCGAGAAACTTGCCCATGTGTCTGAACATGTATTGTATCAGATGATGTTTAAATGCACAGTATATTCATCTAACATTGATAGTATAAACTTAACCGAATACATAATATTGTAAAATGCACAAATTGGAAATTTGGATTAATGAAGTAAGATTTTCTGGCAATACCGGTTTTTGCAGGACAGGACTTGTCCCCAGCCGCAAAGTGTGCAAATATTTCAATTAAGTTGGTGGTATTAAAGGTTACATGAGTAAACATGTAGAAAAATGCATTATTTCGAAAAATGCATTTTTTGAAAATTATCAAACTTTCTGGCAACACTGGCTTTACAGGTCAAATAGCCCCAGAGATTTTTTACCAAATTTGAAAGGGGCAATGTCTGCTCAAGTACCAACAAAGAGGAAATAATTCTGGGTGCTCAAGCAAAATTAGTTTTTAGACTTCAAAGATAGGGTAAAAATTGCATTTGTTCAAAAGTGCTTAATTGGCAATGTTGCCCAGCCCTAAAATTGCACATGGAGAAATATTATTGAAATATTTTTTGCATCTGGGGAAAGCACAAAGATAATACTTTATGGTGGTAAGGTTGCTTTTTAATGTGACCTCAAATTTAAAGTCAGGAGCAATTCAGAAAAGTACATATTTTCCTTATTTTCACCCCAAAATAAGCAAAAATCACGAAAATCATAAAACTGCCGTTGCTATGGCAACAAGCTCCGGAGGAATTTTTGATGTGACTTTTTGTAACCTACTACCAAAGCCCTTTCACCTCATGCAATAAAATTTTTTTGACCGTTAGCAGGCACATGTGGTTTTTACCCAGAATTGCAATTAAGAACTTGATTCTAGCGTAGTAAATTTAATACTTCCATTATAGTTCAGCATTCTTAGAAATGTGATATTTGTTACCTCAAGTAAAATTAATATTTTTATACCTGTCTACACTGATATGCAATTAATAGTATATGATGAAGGGCTTTCCAATATGAATAATATATTTATATTGTATAATTATTGTAAACTTGAACACAGTGATAATATTATTCATTTGATTATTTCTAAAAACAATATTTGTTAGTATTAAATATATGCAAAAAGAGTAAAAGAGTTCCCAATATAATCTTCAGCGAATCCAGAGCAAAATATCTTACGATGTGATGGTAATATTGTTCGTATTATTATAATTTAACACAGAAACCTGAATGTTCATAATGTTTGACTTCATGAAGTTCTAATTTCTTGTTTACTTTAATAACATTAACGATTGTACACAGAAAAGAAAACACTCTAAATAGGCTCGGTAAAGGTGGTTGGTAAATAGTGTACTTTTATCCCTTTTATCTACTGGTGATGTTCCTTGATAAAGTGCTTTACTCTTTACCTTTTCCTTTGTATCTCAAACATCGTAAAACGTTTTCCAGACACATTTAATAAGGTGGTGAAATTATATACAAAGATAACTTACATTGCCCTCCCATAGCTAACACTTTTGTCAAGATTGAGTTATGACCACAAATGGGTCTAGGTATAATCTACCCACAGAATGTCGAAAACATCCAAATTTTAAACCCAAAACCTAAATTTAAACCTTCTGAAATTGGAAGCAATTAACATTTTTTGTCCATATCTCAAAAAGGTCAATATAATAATTAATTATGCCCTTTTGTCAGTGCAGTTTTCTATATCATATTATCAAAGAGATGAAAAGACGATATGTACAATACAAGTAATTTGACACCATAGTTATAATATTTATAAGACCATAGCTATTTAGAAGACAGAAGGTGGTTGTGTGTCAACAAAATGTAACATTAAATCAATTGCATAAGTGTCTTTTTCTAATTACATTGCATAGCACATAGTTTGTGGTGCTTGTAACGTATTATTTATTTTATTTTATTTTATTAGATCTTATTTTGCCTGGGGAACAAACTCAGTGGTCCACACTGATTTCCAGTCTGGCCCAGGGGTCAAACAAAATACATCAAAAATACAAATGAAATACATACAAAAGAATTACATACCATGGATTTAACAAATAACATCATATATGAACACACCAAGGAAGCACATCTGTGCAGGTCGGCTGCAGTGCAGCAATGTCAGCAGGCTTCAAAGACAGCCCGCAGACAGAGTCCGCACTGCAGCCGACCATCATGCAACAACCTGAATAATTTCATAATTTAATTGCACATCGCTTTGAAACGGCCTAGTGTATGAGGTAATGGTACTTTAACCTGGGTTGGCAATGAATTAAAAGAGACCACGCCTCTGGATGTAAATTTTCGCTTAGCCGACTCGCTCTTACTAAGTGGGATAACCAGATTACCTTGTGACCCTGCTCTAGTCAGGTGGTTGTGACTCGAAGCAACTGTGTGGAATATATTGCACAGGGGTGATGGGAGTCGTATTTCAGTTTAGTAAACAGGGCTCAAAAAGAAACTTATAATTCTTCACAAGGTTATATCTTAAAATCCTGTCCATAAAAATGAACCAAAATGCACACAGGATTACTTCAATACGCTACTCTAACACTGGTCAGTAACGAAACAGTTGTCCAACTGACAAGACAACAACATGTACTGATATGGAACAGCTTCCTGGACCACAGCCAAATAAATGGCACCCAACACAAGAAATCTGTGAGTAAGTGGGATAGTGTGGAACAAGACCTGTTTATTGAAAAAAATGTTTGAAAAGCAGAAGCAGCCCCGTTCCACACTATTCCACCACTCTTTGGAAATAATCACCTGTGTAAGGATCTTGCATTCTCACAGATTTCTTTTCCTGGGTGCCAATTATTCTCCTGTAAATGTAGTCCAGGAAGCTCTTCCGTGTCAGTACATTCTGTTGTTGTGTCAGTTAGACGACTGCTTGGTTACTGACATGTGTTTAGAGTAGAATATTGAAGTAATCCTGTGTGTAAACTTGTGATATAATAATGGACAGGATTTTAAGATATGACCTTGTGAAAAATTATAAGATTCCTTTTTAGCGCAGTTTACTTTCCTTTAACACTTCCCTAACTTTTATATGTGGGCTATGCTTCTAATTCCACATTGATGTGGACTAAATTTCCCAGATTAAGATCATCTTGACACGTCATATACGTATCACGCGTCAAATTGCGTAACCCAGAATGATGCCCGTACTATTGCCCGGGGGTACTCAAGTTTGATTTGGGTAGGGGAACAATTTGCCTCAACTTTGACTTCCCATACACAACAAGCAAATCGACCTTAGACATTTTTGTGCTTCATAACTTCTGGGAACCGTGTAGTGACGCATGCATAATTTGACATATTTGAAAGTGTTACTGGAATAGAATTATTTTTTTGCTCCCTGTACGATACTATGGGGTAATTTGGGAGGGGGGGGGGGTCTTTTATGAGGTCACGGTCCCAAACTACTGCTTGACAAGCAACAGAACACCTGTACTACTCAAATTAACAAAAATAAGCTGGTTGCCAACTTTTACGCAGACTTGCCGATTGGAACGCGAATTTTCCAAAATATAACCATGATCCGGTCTAATATAACAGAATATTTATACAAAGAGAGCAACAATTTGACTGACTGACTGCTTCGAGAAATGATCGATGACACTGCAGAGACTGCCCACTGATTTCACCAAAACAGAAATCATTCTTGTTTATTGTGTGTTTATTGGCCTAGTTTGACTTCTTCGCTTTCATGGAATTCAATGTTTCCGGATACAACAAGGTATTTGGACAGTTATGTTTTTAGGTTATTCTATTTGCAGTGGTGAGAAGCATTCTGTGTTTTGTTGTCAGCTTAAAGATGAATTTGAATTTTGTTCATGAATATTCAGGGTTTTTTCCTTTTAACTGAACATTATCAATCAACAAGTTCAAAACAAAACTTTGAAGAATACCGCATTTTACATGATTTAGCAATAGAGACCTGACAGCATACCACTAAATTTGTCATTATTTCTGCTATGGTGAAGCCACACTTAGATCATGTTCATCTTCCTGCTGTTTTAGTGTATTTTATCTCACTTTGTATAAATTTAGAAAATATTAGGTTAACTTTTTAAAACAACTTGTTTAATTTTTAAGTAAATATTTTAACCGTGTATTAACCGTATATTTTGAAAACTTTAGACAATGGTGTCTAATGCCTGTTTAACCATACACTCAACGCACACTGTCTGCTCTAATGAGAGCTATAAGGCTACAATCATCCTCCCAAAACGTTTCAATCTTCAATGCAGATATTTAGTCATTTCTAGGATTTCTCTAATGTTTCCTTTTAAAATGTTAGATTTATATCAAAATAACAGATTTGATGGATCACCAATTGTTACATTTTAAAACTTTCAGTTTACTTTATTTATTTGTAAAATTAAACATTAAAATTCAGTATACAATTTATATACGTTATTTTAATATCACTTCCTATTTGAAAATTCCAAATGCAATATATAATTGAACTTTCCTTTTATAACTTCCACTTATAACGCAGTCAACCGTCCTTTTACTCACAAACTTAAAAGCAATAATAGGTATAAATCGCTTCCAATAATAGATGCATTTTGTCATTTTCATTTTAGGTACCAAATACCGATATTTTTTACCTCTTAAAATAGAACATTTACGGAAACAAATCATTGTTTTGTTTTTGCATTATGAGTGCATACCACATACACCTAAGAATTAACGATCCAATCTATTAATTAATATAACATGTTGCAATTGTTGAGAGATAATTGTCATTGTCAAAGACTTTTGATTTTTAAATCCATAAGCATATAAATACATTGATCGTGTTGATTGTTATTGTTATACTTCTTGATTGTTAGTATTACATTCTTATCGTTTTGTCCTTGAACACGTATCTGTTCAAATAGTTGTATTTTAATTTCAACTTTTCAATGATTGAGTAAGATGCTTACCCTTTAACAATTGTTTTAGTATACTAAGCTTTATCTAATTAACATATTCTTAAAATGGAAAACTAACCCTTATCTTACATTTGGGGAATTATTCAACAAAAATGTTTATATAATCTCAACCTCAGTACAAGGATCTAATCGCTGGTGACAGTAAGGTTACTTACTAAGGAGTTTAATCATTAGAGTGAAAACTTACAACAGCGTACAGGAATCTTTAGCCAGATCCTTCATTGACTGAATCCATATAACGTTTAATAAGACATTTTATAACATCCTCCCACAGAAAAACATAATTATTCACAGTTGAAAAATGAAATAAAATTGATGTTGAGCTTAGGAAAATATATCGCAGTGAACTACATATCATGCACCTTGAAAAGTTTCAAATGTCGCCACGAGTAGGCTCCATTTCTTAGGACTGCTATATTTACTTCACATTTTGTTTCAGTCCAATTACGAACAGGAACAAATTCTGTGTTTACGCCAAACGACTTAAGCTAATCGTTGATCCATCCTTTGCGCTAACTTTAGTGATAATGATTATACACCAGCATCTTACAAAGGGGTAGGACTCACGATCAAAAATGACCGTAGAGGGATTGGTAAGGCCCACCATAGGGGTTCTTCAGTAAAGTCAGTGATTTTCATTTTGCTCTTGTAAAATTATTCCAAGAGATACCTTCTTTTTACGGTGTTGGTAAAATTTTAGTCAACAATCAATTTTGCCTAGGCCCTATACTTTCTGTTCCTAGTCAGAATTTCCCAATTTCGCGAGAGTCTAGTGCGCTCACATTATGACTTCATAGCGACATTATGTGGGAAATGTTTGCACTTACTTGGGATCGCTGGATAGAGGAAACCTATAGCTATATACACATTGATACCAAATGTAACAGCATAATGACGTTTATGATAGAAAATTAGTGGGGTTGCAACAACCTCTCAGTTAGGGATGAAATCAAAACTCGATCGGCGATTAACCGCCGGTTCCGCCCGGTTCCGTCCGGTATCCATTTGATACAATAGAAACCGGACGGAACCGCCGGTCGAGTTTTGATTTCATCCTTACAAAAAATGGCTCAGCAGGACGATGGTTAAACAGTGTTTTGAAAGTTTTTTTAGTATCTGAAGTGATGACTTATCAATTCCAAGGGCCAATCCAAGTTCAAGAATTAGGGTATCAGCGAAGAATGTTCATTGGGATTTCCTTGTGAAGCCTCTATAGACATTATCGAGTTTCTCATCAACTCAGCGACCGCGGTGGCATGTGTCATATGTGTGCGTATTTCACACGATGGTAATATACATCGTTCTGAACCAATATGGATTCAAGGTGACGTGTGAAATTCAATTTACTTGTAACTTGATTATTCACAGTAAATCCTGCAAATACATCATACATGAAATATAAGATGTTTTTCCGGAAAACTACATTACATTTGAATACAGTTAATGCGTATGATTTGTGTGCGATGAAGGATATAATAAAATGTCGTAAACACCATCGTCTTGAAAAGATCTGAGAAGATAAGAAAAATTGAATAAAAACGTGCATATCACGAGACCATCCTGTAAGTTTGAATAAAACATTTTTCATTATTAATTAAAAATTAATAAAATTGAATAAATGAATAAAATCACCATAATCCCGGCTGTTTTATCTAGTGGTACCGCTTTCACCTCTCAGATGTAGCTTAGCAACTGGTAGACTAATATCAAGGGGCTTTGTGACAATGTATGACTTCATCTAATATAAGGTCTAGTCATTTTGGTGGGTGTTTACAATGATCATGTGCATTGTATCACACTTCCTTGATTTTGTACTGGAATTACAAGGACGGGATAACAAGGGTTTTAAATATATTATAAATATAATTATTGAAGTACAGGGTGTCCCAAAAGTAACTTAACAATGTGAATTGGCCATAACTTGCGTTGTGTTAATAGTGTTGTTACAAAATTGCACAGTATGTAGATAATTCTTTTAGAAATGTTATGATACCAAACATGCCTATGTGGTCATGACCCTCTGGCATGAAATTAACGGATATCTACCGTACCGTAAAACCTCTTGTCATTTGAGACGTGACACGAAATAACGTGTTATCTGTTTTGTTTAATTTTGCTGTTTGTTTGATTGTTTGTTTGTTTTCAATGCGTAATCTTCATTTTCTGTTTTATCTGGATTTTATATGGAAACTGCTTAAGATCTTTTCTGAGGATTCGATGAACAGTTGTACGCGGTACGTTGTTAACTCCATTGAAAGTCGACGTACTGATCGTCTTGGGCTTTTCGCCACCACTCTTCGTATGACATCGATGTTTGTAGCCGATCTTCCTGTTCTTTCACGTCCTGCCCGAGGTAGATCATGAGCAGATCCAGTTAATAGGAATTTCTGCACTAGTTGCTGGATTGTACTTCAGCTGGGTGCCGCATAATTTACACTAAAATGTTCTCTAATCTTTGCTTGAGCGAGTTTGTCCGACTTTGTCGCGGCAAAGAATCGGAATCCGTTGATCTATAGGAAATTCATCTTCACTTCAACTGTTTTAAAGTAAAGTTTAATATTGTCAATAATTCCTAATTTTAATCTAAAACAGCAGTCACGCTTACGCTAGGCCATGTAATCCATGAATGTTCATACCTAAATGTAGCGTGTGCAGTGAGTGAACCAACTCTTATGTTGAGGGAAGCACATCATTCATGTGCTTGAACAATTAAAGAACATAATGAGCTTGCTTTTGTGGGTTTGATACACACATATGTACAGTCGCACAGTAAGGTCAAGGGGTCATCAATAATGCTGTTTTTGGTATCAAAATAATTCTAAAAGATCAATATATGTGAATATGTTCTCCATTTTCGTATGAAGTAGGAAATATTTGAGATATGGCAAATTCACAATGTTAAGTTACTTTTGGGACACGCTGTAGTCTTCACTTTATGCCGCAAGTATAAAGTGATTTCACACATTGAATCTTGTATTTGTCATTTGCAGTGGATTCAGTGGATTCCGGGATAAACAGGTCTTGTTTTATATGCATTTCAATGGACTCTACAGGATTACCCAATGACAGGCTGGTTGGTCAAGTCTATTAACAAACCAACAGGTCTTTAGCAACTGATTGAAGACCGATCACAGATCGTAAAACATGGTAACCGGCTTCCAGGCACGAACTGAACTAATCATACAAGAAGAGGACGTCAAGAAACTGACAATATATTTGAGCTTATAGGTTAGCTGACGGGGCAACAAACCTATTAAATATTTATAACGGCTAGGGGTTTGGGGTATTAAGTGGTAATCCAAATGAAAAAGTAAACACTTACATTATGTTACAATATAATCTGCTTGAGTGAAACGTGAGTCAATGTATTGCATAAATATGGTGTTCTTTTTTAATACAAGAGTGTCACCACCCTGCACGTCTGCTGTTTGAAAACAATAGAAAAGGCTGCGATGTTCCATATTATACTTCTCGTGCCTAACACCCGTTCATTCGCCCGCAACCCTTTCATTCTAATAAACCTTCGACCTCTGCTATCCAGGCTTGGGCGTACTGCATCCGTGTGTGTGTAGTGTGATGTGTAATTTAAGTTGGTAATTTAAGGGGGTACTACACCCCTGCCAAGTTGTGTGCCTATTTTTGCATTTTAAACAAAAATTATAGAGCATTGATGGCAAGTAAGATACGTATATTATAGGGGCAAGGCTTACAACTACTGCACTGGAAATTTTATTTCAGCACAGACAACAGTTGTGGAGTTACAGTCAAAAATGAGGGAAAACCATTATTTGATCAATAAATCAATATTACTACTTGCCTTGAGTTGCTGAATTCTCAGTGCAGTAGTTGTAGTCCTTGCCCCTATAATATACATATCTTACTTGTCACCAATGTTCTATAATTTTTGAGAAAAATGCAAAAATAGGCACAAAATTTGCCAGGGGTGTAGTACCCCCTTAAAGCTATTTCATGAGAGATATGAGAAACAAGACCTCCTTTTAAGTAACCATGCAATAGTTTCTGTATAAAGACAAATTTGGGGAATCCCGTTTTTAGCAGAAAAACAAATTCAATCATATCTATTTTTGGATCTTGGAAATCACCATAATGGCTCAATGTTGTAGTAAAGTGGACGTAATAAGGTTAAAGTGAAAGAGATAATTAATTTCCAGTTCTACTACATTGGTATATAACTAATCTGAAGTGTTTCGCGTGGCAGATATATGTTAGATATTATTTAGATTATATTTTGCACGCACAAAAACCTATTTTTCTGAATTTTCTCAATAGGTCAGAGGGCGAAGTGTCTCAAAACTGCAAAAACTGTCCCACAATGCATTGTAAACTTCCAATGCCGATTTGGCTTATTCATTACTAGCAGTTACAGATTATTTAATATACACTAAGCCAAAAATGAAACTTATAATTTTTCACAAGGTCATATCTTAAAATCCTCTCCATAAAAATGAACAAAAATTGTACACAGGATTACTTCAATACTCTACTCTAAACACTGGTCAGTAACCAAACAGTTGTCCAACTGACACAACAGCAAAATGCACTGACATGCAACACCTTCCTGGACCACATTCACAGCGCAACATATTTCTTTGGCTGGGTTCCAATTATTCGCCTGTACATGAACAAAAATTACACACAGGATTACTTCAATACTCTACTCTAAACACATGTCAGTAACCAAGCAGTTGTCCATCTGACACAACAGTAAAATGCACTGACACGGAACAGCTTCCGGGATCACATTCACAGGCGAATAATTGGATCCCAGCCAAAGAAATCTGTTGCGCTGTGAATGTGGTCCAGGAAGGTGTTGCATGTCAGTGCATTTTGCTGTTGTGTCAGTTGCACAACTGCATAGTTAGTGACATGTGTTTAGAGTAGAGTATTGAGGCAATCCTGTGTGTAATTTTGGTTAATTTTGATACACAGGATTTTAAGATATGACCTTGTGAAAAATTATAAGTTTCTTTTTTGGCTTAGTGTAGTATGCCAATGATCTGGATGACACTTTTTATAAAAAAAAAAAAGATCAAACTCTGTTGTCCATTTTCAACTTGTAACGATTTCAAAAGAATGAAAATGAAAATGAATAATATTATGATCAAGAAATATTTAAGAATTTGAAGTTAAAACAATAAAGCTTGTCCTTTAGAAAAATCTAATAATATGTGCATTGGAAAAACAACCTAGTATGAATCTGTTCAACTGTAATTTCTGCTCAAAAAGGTACTCATTAGTGGAGTTCATTACCCGACAAAACTAAACCAAACAATATACGTGTATTGTATCTGCCTGTGAAAAAAGAAAATCATTTCCGGTGCAAGAAACTGCAGTGTGTTGACCATCAAATATTGATCCAAAAATGGAAAAATGGGAACAAACAAACAATATTGATACTTTTCTATCATTTAATCATCAAGCTCAACGTTGGTACAAGGAAGCTGGTCAGCTATTTAGACCTTTAACTATTGATTCAATCACAGTTTCGTCAATATTATTCTTTTTAAACAAATAGGGACCAAATTTAGTTCGATGCCAGCCAGCATAAGGAACAGATATTACTTTGTAGCATTTTTTTCATCAGCAAAATATCAAAAAAAGCTCAAAATAATCAAATTAAAGAATATAGTCATGGGTCAGATTTCTAGCCCGAGGTCGACTTAATAAATTGGACAAATGGCGACCTGGGATCATTCTGTTGTTTACACGAAACTGATAAAATTATTGTAGCCTAATATTGGTTTGTTCAGTTCAAGGCGGCTGTCAAATTTCAGAAATACATTGAGAACAAACATTAAGAACAAATAAACAATATAGATACTTTTATATAATTCAGATCAGCCTCGGCACAATGACGCTGTTCAGCTATGCATTTCATCTATTGATTCAATCAGTTTCGTCACTATTAGCTCGCTCTTATTTAAACAAATATGGGCATAATTCTATTACGATTTCTTTAGAAAAATGTATCCTTTTGTATACTTAGTTGTGATCCAAATCACATCCTTGTTAATTAGATCGTAATACAGAAATATCGTGTTTCATTTTTATTGCGGCCCTTTTTTTTTGGGGGGGGGAGAAGAGTGACGTCATACAAAACCATTGTTGTTTTTCTAAAAGATGCAGGGACAATGATATCGTCCCTAAGGGTATTTATTATGCCATCCACTGGCTTTAAGGGGGTACTACACCCCTGTGGTAAATTTGTGACTATTTTTGCATTTTCTCAAAAAATAATAACACACTGGTAACAAAAGTTATGTATATTATTGGGGCAAGTAATCCAATTACTACACTGACATTTCAGTGACTCAAGACAAGTGGTTCAGTATACATGTATATGCTAGGAAATGAGGTACATCCTAGCGGTACCTTATTTCTTATCATAAATAACGAACTGCTTGTCGTGGGTTACTGAAATTCCAGTGTGGTAATTGGATTCCTTGCCCCTATGATATACATAAATTTTGTTACCACTGTGTTATTAGTTTTTGAGAAAAATGCAAAAATAGACACAAATCTATCGAGGGGTGTAGTACCCCCTTAAATGTGTTAAAGCTTACAGCATCACGAAGAATTCCTGCAGTATTGCTCAAATAAGAGCAACCCTTGGATATAACCGTAACGAGTTGTCCCATCTAGTTAAAGAAAACTGTATCAGAATAGCTTGATGAAAGGCTAAAGCCAGGAGACTTATATCGATGACCTCAAAGACCAAAATAAGTTGACAAAAGACAAGGGCTCATCTCAAACCCAAATACACTGTTTTACCACGAAATACGACGTATGGTGCATAAAAGCAACATGCCACTTGCACCCTTTGCGAGTTCTACCTATTCAACAAGAATTCCCAACATTTTATTGAAAAGGCCAGACAGATACGCTTACATGCTGGCGATATTCCCGTGAGTTTTCACGTTGTCTCGTTATCTACTACAATGTGCCCATAGATGATGCGTGTAAAATTATTATAGGTAACGCTCGTCAGAAAGATTCAAGCCTTGAACAAAGAATTAGACTGCCCTGTGATGAGGTAGTCCTATCCCCGGGGTCCGATCTCACTAAACTATGTTTGACCTCGAACTAATTCAAGTACCAAGGCAAGTTGTATGAACAAAAGGAAGATCAGGCGATGGGCCCACCATTATCACCGACTATTACCGAATATATCTATGGATCAATTTGAGACCAATGCCATCAGATTCTGAAACCTGAAGTATGGTTTAGATATGTTGATGACACCTTTGTGGTATGGCGACATGACAAAGAGGAGTAGACAAATTTCTCCAACATCTAACTGGACTACAAAGAAGTATAAAGTTCACAATGAAAATCAAGTTTGAAGACCAAGTCCACATCCCATTCCTAGATGTTTGGGTGTAACGATCCAACACCAAATTACATTCTCCATAATTACCATTTGTGGCACTTGTGACATAACAGTTTTAATTATGTCGCTGAGTTCGTGAACTTGTTAAAACAGCACTGAGTTATTTTGTTTTTGCTTGACACTCTTACTGCTCTTTTTCTTACTACATGATTCGAATATGGTTTTTATATCAACTACACGAGATAAAAGGGCATTTCGTGATCCACAGCATCATCCCCCCACTTTTCTCAAAAAAGTTGAGATTTTTATATAACTGGAAACCTCTGGCTACATAATGTTTATATACAAAAAAATTCTTGCAGGTTATTTCGTTTAGCAAAGATATCGTGAAATTTGAATTTCGTTCTTTGTATACCAGAACGAAATTACAACACATTGTCTATGGAGCAGTGTAATACACATAATCATGCATAACTCGCAAACGCAAAATCGGAATCAACTGAAATTTTGGGATTAAGCTTTTTTTCGTGGATATCTACTGAAAAATGTCATAAAAAGAGGATGTTAGGATCACGAAATACTCCTTTAATTGTCACATTTTTATTCCAATCTATTTAGTGCGATATCTGCGAAGAACAGACACAATAAAATGTAAGAAACAAACCAAATAATACTTGTCATAGTCACAATACATAATTCTAATGATGTATTATCTGACGCATATTGTTTTGTTAAAAGATGTTTTCCGTTGTCTTGATTATATTGAGAACATCTGTTGTGTATACTAGTTAATGAGTAGTTACTACTTCAATGTTTACAAAAACCGTTGCAATATACCCATAAGCTAATTAGTTGTTTGTTATCCATAATTGATCTCACACTTAATGTAGGCAACAAGCACAATACGTTGTCATGATCCTTTAGAAACTGTTGCAGCACTTGCCATCAACATCTCCTTTTACGCTGTTGTAAATAGTCTTTTTATCTTCTCCTGAGGCTGACCAGTCTTGGCTCTATCATTCACGATAATTCGCTACACATTTGACGCGTATTCATGTCCGATGGCGCTACAGATTTCGGCGATACATATTCGGTAAAAAGGGCAGGTCCCATGTCGTTCCTTAACATCAATCTTGCCACTGGATATGTACTAATATGATCAGACACACCTTCAGGTGTTAACCAATGATGTGAGCAGGGTAATAAGACGGATGTATCACATGGTTAGACGGGTGTAAGGCCTCCAGATATTAAGTGTATAAACAAGGGGGAAAATGAAACACATGGTTGTGCTGTACTTTATACTTTTAAGGTTATTTTCAAGAACAACTTCAATAGATGATTAATAATATTTGGGCATACATTTATCAGCTATACAATAACTCAATTGTCACAGCTCATTTTATATACTCAATTTAGTGCGATATCTATTTTGATCAGACCCAACTAATCTATGAACAAACAACAAAACAATACGTGTCACATAATAATACATCATTAAGTGTTGTTTGTATTGACTAGAACAGTCACCAACTGTGCATTTGCTGGTATGTATACAGGGTGTCCCAGCAAAAATTACCGGGCGAATGAATTTGGACGTAAGTCGAAAAATTGACATTAGAATCCAAAAATCTAAACATCAGCGTGTAGCCCATTTTATTCTGCATATTATACGCCAGTTTTACTGGAAACGGTTGACTGATCGCGAAGAAATGAGCCATTACATAACGCATGCATCAATTCACTTCATTCCAAGTTTGAAAGAAAGATCATTCAACAGAATGTACACTAGTGGTTATCTGTCAATGGGCTTCATATTTTGTTCTATGAAATCCTTTTCGTTCTTAAACAATCTGTTTCTTGCAAAACATTTAATTTATGAAAATGAAAGCTTGCATGTAAGACTATGCTCGGTACTTGTAAATATATTTTTTCGTTAATGTTGATATAAATGTTGCATAAAGAATTATTGCATAAAGAATTACAGATGGCTTAAAATATTCTCACACACATTAATGTTTTTTGGAATATTTCCAAGAAATTGTAATGCAAAGTTTATCGCATTTATCCCAGTAAACTCATTTTGAGAGAAGATCAGCAAGAGTCCCAAGGAAATTCGTTTTTCATCTCGAACTTGATTAAAAATCATAACTATAATTCCATCCTTTTCTATACTGTTATTGTTAATTACTGTTTGGCAGCTCTCCTGATGCCTCAAAGCCTAAAACTCATGAGCCTCCGTGTGCTCTGGCCCCACCAGGGACTTCTGGACTCACCAGAGTGGGCAGGATGGCGGGGGCGGGGAAACAAGTTTGCTCCACTCGTCGGTATCCACTACGATAAAAATATTGGCCAGCCCATCCCTTATGACACGATATTGGATAGGCATAAGACAAAATCCTATTAATTCAGTTAAAAGTATACTTTTTATACAAAGTTAACCTGATATTTTCCAGAAAAAAAAGCGGTACCATCTAAGCCGCTCAATCGCGTTCATAGTTCTCGCACGTGTATTACGAGAACGCATAATCGCGAGATGGTTGAGGATCAACTGGCATTATATTTCATCATTATATGTGACGTGTCATGTCAAAAGGAGACACTTTTGGGCAGGTTATCAATTTTTAGGTTTTACCATATCTTAAATATAGAGATATTTTGGTCCACAACGCTGTTTTCTCCAATGAAATCGGACACCCCTAAGCGAAGATATTGCGTTCGTAAGTTATGGTATTATAAAATTGGAAATTGAGATATCGGCCTTTAAAAATATTATTGACAATGTTGAGAAGTAGAAATTACCTTGAAAAATGTCTCAAAAAATACAAGATGCCAATTATATTCTGGTCTGAAACTATCAGACAATATTTTTCACATTAATAACATCACAAATTTGCAATAAACCTAAGTTGTGAAAAAATCACTCCGGGCAGATTTTTGGCTATTTCTCCATTTACGATCCTGCCCAAAAGTGTCTCCTTTTGAGATGACACGTCACATATTAACAACGTCAATATATGATTAATATGGCTTATTTTAATAAGCTACAGTGATCAGCTTTTGACGTTGTTAAATAATGAAATACAATTTTTTATTACTTAAAAGTAGTATGATTTTCTTACCATTGTTATCCATGGCCATGATCAAATAATTTAGCATTTAGACAATTTGACTTGACAATAATGACTAATGAAAGACTGATTAGATATTTAATGAGTAGGATTCTATATAGTTTCTATTTTGAAAAGTAAGGTAGAGAGTGACCTTCTACATAGCGGGTGGTCTTGTTATACATTTGAATGCAAATGCGGACAACATGAGACTACTGTGAAGCAAAATCGTCTATTTTGTTCAACATTTCCGTCGTTGAATATTTTTTCCGTCTTCAAATACTTTCAATGTTGTTTTTGAATTATTACAAATTCGGAATCCCCCATGTGTAATATTTTTGCTATTCAATTAAATACTTAAATTGGATGATATTTATCTACAGAGTTCCTATCCTTTTTGTATAATGGTCAATGCATGTGGATTTAGTCATGCTTGCTGGTCTTGGTATGTCATGCCAATGGGTCACGTGCGTATTTATAAAAACGAATTTATAAATATACGAAGTACACTGTATAATGACGATCATCAGCTGCAACATCCAATTATTATGTCAACACTGATTTATGGTATTAAGATAATAGGTATACGCTGAAGAGTGTTTGATTTCTTTTTTCAGATCCATTCCATCGTTTTGAAGAAAAACTAAAACAAAGATGAAACGACGTACACAACAAACTAAATACCTCTTTTGGGGTGGAAGTAAAATTTAGGGGCCGAACATTGCTTACGCAGTGTTTGATATGCTGATATTTCAATACACTGAAATGAAATGAAATGAAATAATGAAATGAAATGAAGTGACCTGGGCAGAAGGTTAATGGGGATGGACTGTTTCATAACGAACGGAGGAGCTGAACATTTTCTGTAAAAACGGGACATGATTTGCGAGGTCAAAGAGAAAAAATGATCCAGTGAAATATTTGACCTGAACAAGGCCCCCAGTGGAAACATTGATTGTCCCTAAACATTGCTATTTTCGAGAGGAAAACTGTTGTGACGCCGCATGGGGTCCGACCTGTGCGACATATC
Organism: Amphiura filiformis; assembly: GCF_039555335.1. NCBI lineage: Eukaryota > Metazoa > Echinodermata > Ophiuroidea > Amphilepidida > Amphiuridae > Amphiura > Amphiura filiformis. Next base: position 38,903,446 of record NC_092644.1, on the reverse strand, counting down.
ACATAGTAATTCATCCGAACAGGAATGTTTCACCTCACACATTCATAATCATAAATATCAATATTTGACTCTTTTTTGCAGACATTGTAACAATAATATATAAACAAAGGTTCTTCCTAATTCTAGATTTGTTCCAGAATCAGATTGCAATTAAATTCCTTACATCTTTAAGATGATCATGACTGTAGTACCGTTCAGATTAGTTCGAATGGATTAAGAGCCGGAAAAAACTTTCCAAAATTCAAGAAAAAAAAGTTTTTAACATGTTAAAACATCTTATTTATACATATGCATTCACGTTCAAGTACTCAGTTTCCCACCACACTGCAAAAAATATTTTACTCAACATTGAGTAAAAAGGTTACAACTCAACATTTGAGTAAAAAATTACTCAACATTGAGCTCATAGGTCACAAATGAGTAAAAATTACTAAATGTTGAGTAATATTTTACTCATTTGTTGAGTTATGACCTATATATTTTTTCTAGTGCAGGAATAAGCTTCCAAATTACATTTTTATACTTAATTCAAGATATACATGAATGAGATAGAAGTAAACAAACCGACACCAGATAATGGTGTCTTGGATTGCATTCAATTCAATGCCTATAAAACCCGATTTTTCACCCGACCTTTCAACTTGGAGCACTCTTTCTCTGTTCATGTTCCTATCAAAACGTTTAAAAAACGTCATCAGAAAACGAAATTGCAAGTGATCACCTTAATGTCCAAACGTATCGTTTCGTACAAATAATTTTCAATGTGCCCATACTAAAAGATAAATTGACAATGAATGTCAATGCACCTTTCAGTTTTCATGACAGGTATAAAGTACAGAGAAGTTTAAATTTCCAGAGGCCATGGACCAAGCGACATTTATGGGTGCAACTGAATTCAAGTGAAATAAAAATTCAATTTTCACGAGCCAGCAGCCCTACTCAAAGGAAATTGAGAACAAAAGGTGTCGTAATATTGCTACAGCTTGCTGGTGAAATTATAAGAATATGAGGGAAAGAATACGTGGGAAAGAATACGAAGGAGCAGGGTGAGTTTCCGAAGTGTTTTTGTTAGAAACGGTTTCTATTCCACATAAAATGCCATATATCTGAAAGGTAGTTGCTCCGAAGGGTCATTAGTCCGAAAGAGTTTAAGGTTTTAGTCCGAAGGGTCGTTGCCCGCTATTACCCCGAATGCCTATTTTTTTCTCCAATAGCTCGAGGTTTTCACTCCGAAAGGGTATTAGTCCAAAAATGGTATGGACCCTTTTGAAGGATATTTTTTTATACAAACGACCCTTTGGAATAATAGCCTTTTGAAGTAAAATCCTGTTAAAAACACTTTCGGTGTAAAAATCTGTCAAAAAAACCCTTTCGGTTCGAAGACCAGAATACAAAAAGCAAAAAAACCTTCGGAGCAAAAACCGCTCGGAAGAAAAACACGTCGGAATATATACCTGAAGCCTAAAGATGATTATAAACGTGTAGGCCTATATGTAGTCGGTGCGATTCTTATGGGCCTTTGACCGGAAGTATCAAAGTATCCATCAATGGTTTGAACAAAAAAGTAATAATTTGTACATGCATAGGTTTGCTTTTAAGGACTGTCATCTAAAAGTGCAAACCGCTCTGGTAAATAAATGTCGAATAAACACTTGTTTAGTAACAAAAACGGCTACAAAGAAATAGGAACTTACCAACAACTTTATTTCGTCATCCTTTTCTTTGCTGCTAACACGCACAATTAAAATACAAATACTCCGCCAATGACAGAAACGCCTTTAGTGGTATAAACTTGATATGGCATTAAGACTTTGATAAGACGCGCAACAGACAGCGTTACAAGTAGAAATGAGAAAACACACAGCGCATGCTCAAAGGTCTACGCATGTGTGGTCACATTAAGCTCACTGATGATTGCTCTGTAAATGGTGTTTGTTACTACAAGACACTTAATGTACTATTAGAGAGACAGTAATGGCAATGGCTGTTTGCATTACAGATTGCCTGGATGCATAGAGAACGGGTTAGAGAGGAATATGATTCTTACTGACAAAACTAAAATCAACTAATTTTGATAAACTGAAATTGCTGTAGCATCCGAAAAGAAACAACGACTATTATTTGTTTGTTTCTTTGGATGTTAGCTGTTTTTCCTATAAATTATTGTTGTAGTTTGTGTGTTTGTTGCTTGGTTAATTGGTTAATTGCCCAAAATGAAATTATTTGGTAAAATGGTCACAACATGTATACAAACAAACAGGAAACGTCCTACAGAAGGGGGGCAGGTCACATCAAATCGGCAAAACAAGGATTTAGCATGGGTAATAAATACAACATTAATGGACTGGGGAAAAACGTGACTTAAAAAAAGAAAGAAAAGGTACGTAGCATAGTTAACCGATATATTAGAGATCCCATGGGAACTTGGGCGCCGTTGGCAAAGTCGTTTGTTTCTGAACTTGTTAATAGATCACCGTAGCAGATAAACTGTAACACTCTCTTGCTGAAGGTATTATTTTCTGCATTTTCCTGGTAAGTTATACGGACTTGATCAGAATCTTATGCGATTCAAAATGCTGGAAAAATATCATGTAAAAGCTTTTTGATTGACGAATAAATCTAACTATTTTAATATATTATTTGATGTGTTACCAAAAAAGCATTAATTTTATCACAGCGAGTCACGTCTCACGACAGACTTCTTGCACGTCGCCCGCAAAAAGAATGTTCGATGGACCAGGTTGATGATTACTGTAAAAGATCGAATTTCATGATTTGTGATGGTTGTGTGATGCTCCTTTCCCGCCAGCAGGTGCTTTCTGATCACGTCTTTAACATGTTTAAGAGACGTTTTAGCTAGTCACTATTAATAACCTGACGGGAAGATCAGAACTTATAGTCTGCTAAAAAGTGAAAATTGTTGGTCATAGATCACAACTTGATGAGGATGAAAATCTTGTTCTTTTTAGAAATATCCTAATTTAAGCTTTAAGTCTTCAGAATTATTGTACATTTTATGTCTTGGTAGCGGTAAAAGGATCGATGGAAGTTTTGAAAGTATTTTAATACTGTCATCATTTTCATCAGCCCTGGGCATTATTATCATAATCATTAAAATGATTATAATAATAATGCCCAGGGCTGATGAAAATGACGATAAAGATGATGGTGACGATTATTACAATATTAATTTATCGAAACCGATAAACGATAATAGTTATGATGATGACTTCGATATGCTGTGGCCGTTGTTGCTGTTGTTAATGATGATGACAATATCGATGATGATGTTGATGAGACGATTATGATGAAGATGATGTTGATGGTTAGGTTTAAGGTTAGCGAAGGACTAGTGAACCTTTAGACTAACGGACTTTACGACCGGCGGACGGAAACCATCTCACTGAATTATACAATGTGAAAAAAAGTGATTTATAGTGCGCTACGCATAGGCACAACGCCTAGACGTTGATCCACAAGCCTCAGCACACTTTACATGTTGTCGCTGACCACTACGGCCCCACATCATTCCACAAACCATTAATCAGGGACTTTGCTGCTTCAAGAGCGCACACCATAGACATTCCATAAATAACCATCGCAACCAGGATCAGCTCCCCGAGTTTCGTACGGGATACAACGAGACAAATTAGCAGTGAGTTCCTTGTCCAGGGGAATTTTTCCACTAGACACCGCCAGGGTTCGAATCCGCAACCTCTCGCACCACAGTCGAACGCCTTATTGATCGAGCTAACTTGACTGCAATGTAGACTTTTTTTTCACAGATTAACCTCGCACTACAAACTTAACCAATGATGATTGATATTACATCTTGACAGTTGAAGATAATACTGCTCTGCTTACAGCAATACTTGTTAGTAGGCCTAATGTTTGTCAATATTTTGAAATTATACTCCATACTGACTGTAAACTATTTTGTTTTTTAAAACAAGAACATTCAAATGTCTGGACAAATGTCTGACCCAATTCTTTTATTGTAGTTGTCAGTCTGTCAGTAGTTTAAAAGAAACTGGCATTTATTCACCATCAACAGTTAAATTCTCAAATGTCCGACCTTAGTTGTCCGTATAGTCTAGTTATCTCAGATGGAGGGTAGATCCTTAGCAAAGAATGAATTTACTCTTTATTGGGACATGCTATATTTGGTGGGACGACATCTCGAGCACAGTTCCAGGATCTGTGCCTCGAGTGAAACAAAATCGTGTCCACACAGCACGACCCCCAAGTTTAAGAGAACTTGTAGTGCAGCCGATAACAATAGTTAGTGGTTCGACACTTTGGGGGTCTGACACCCCAAGTGCGCCCACTCGGTTAGAATCTGTCCAAACCCCAAATCCCCCTCGGATATTACGACATATCATATGTTTGACCTCCATCCAGACATGACTTTTAAGTAAAGCTGATATAAGCCAATTTTGACCAAAGAAGAAGCTTCATATCTAGACATATTTTCGCCAGCCCATTCGGGGCTGGTACCTGTTTCAGGTTTGGGGTCAGTTTACTCAAGAGATTATATTTTAGTGGTATTGGAATGATTTTTTTAAAATACTTTTTGTGGTTAAATTTTTTTAAAATATTTTAATTCGATTTGTTAGGAAAAGTAAGTATGTTTTGCCGTTTCAACGAACGAAAACGAGTGAGTATTACCAAAGTTATGTTTGAACTAATTAATTATGACTTTAAAAGTTTAAAGGCCTAAATGTAACAATAATAGTTAATATAAATATAGCATCATATGGTCAGCAGAAGAAAATCTGACATCACCTATGATGTCATATCAGTGTCCTTGACCGGGGTCCTTACTCCTTGACCACTGAACAGCGTGATATCATGTTGATAACAGATCTATAGAATCAAAATCTTCATCATATCCCCGGATCATATCACAGATTCTCAACAATCTGTGATCATATGGACCATATTGATGTGAAAGTAGTTATCTATCATATCCTGTGTCGTTTTATGGATAAAATGACTCAAAATGTTATTGATGAAATGGTTGCTATCATAAACATCAGTTTTGTCTTTTCAACGGGAAAAATCCGATGCAAAATTAAGTTTTTAGGGCCTAGCTATAATATGGGCATAATTTATGCATATAGTATTGAACAATGTACCCCATTTGACATGCACTTATAGATAAATAAATTGTCTTACTTTATTAATTTAATAACTTCTTTATTATAAATAAAATGACACATAACTATTTGATTCATAAAATTACATTCAACAAAATGATTGAAGAGAAAACACACAAGGCACTAGGCAGACTGTTATAGAATGGAGTATGTAAGATGCCATGTCCATAGCTTCGCAGGAGTTTCCGACTAGCAATCAACATGATCAGCACATTCAGAAAAACACAGTTTAAGAGTGAAGATTGTAGTGAGTAACCAGTCCTTTATAAATGTGCTGGCCACTATCTATTATAATAGGCTTAAACTATACATTGCGAATTAATTAAGTTATTTTAAAATAAAATGTACATGTAAGTTAACTCAAACCGGCAGTGTATATATCGAAAGCAGTGAAATCGGACATTCCTAAGCGAAGATATTGAGTTCGTAAGTTCTGGTATTACAAAATTGGAAATTGAGATATCGTGGGTAAAAAGCTGAAAAGACAAAAAAAACCAACGACAACAACAACAACAACAACAAAACAAACAGACCAGAACAATTTGGAGTACATGTAATGAATTAAAAGAGTTGACATGAGATTAGGAATTAATGTTTTCTGCTGTTTCAGTGTGCATGTTCTCATCGTTGATGGTTTGGTGGACTGTCATGTAGATGTAAGCGTGATCCTAAAAATGCCTTTCACATTGACCAAAACTAATTACAAGACCTCTTCTACATTGAGGCTGGCTTTCCCTTTTAAAGGGAATTTTTATCTACGCTTTGGTCAATTTTAAAGGTGAAAATATGAATACATGTACTAGTATATTTATATGTACGATCGTACTACAGCTTAGCGTCTAGCCAATCAGATGGACAGGTGTATTTATTGTTCTCATCACTTGGAATGTGGGATGGTTTGACAAAATGACCAACTGTGGTTTACCAGGATATTATGTTAATTGGGTCTTAAACTGGTTTAGTTGATCTCTGTTTCAACTAAAATGGCAGTTAAGGCCAACTTGTTGTATGCATGTCTTGGAGGCTATTATGATGATATTTATGCTCTATAGTGTGTAATGTTGGTGGTCTGGCATGATGCACTCATGGCCCATGGCAAAGGCGATTCGACCTTTGTGGCATTAAACCCAGTTAACAGGAAATTAATCCAGTAAATCGATTCAGTAGGCCTAAAGCAAATAAGCTCATGCATTCGATCACTAACGGCAACCAGCTTCGGTCGATTACCCCAGCTGCAGCGTGTGTAAACTCTAATTTGCATAGAGGCTGTACGTGAAATTATTGATTGGCTCCAAACAAAGGATTTGAACCGGTGCACGTAATCATGGCGCAGTGCAGTCCATTCAATCAAATGTTGTCATCAACCTATTTGATCGCAGTGCATTGTTATGTGTGTGAGACGAACTGTCGCGGTTGATTGCAATCAAACAAACGATGTCTTATGTATTACTTTGTTCCGTGATGAAAATCGTGATGTTTTATTTAATCACTCTCGAAAAATGTATTTCTTTTGTAGGCCTATTACTTTGTTTTGTGATGAAAATCGTGATGTTTTATTTCATCACGCTTTAAAACAAACGATTTCTCGTGTATTACTTTGTTTCGTGATGACAATTTTGATGTTTTATTTCATCACTCACGAAAAATTGATTTCTTATGTATTACTTTGTTTCGGGATGAAAATCGTGATGTTTTATTTCATCATCACGCTCTAAAACAAACGATTTCTTATGCATTATATTTGTTTTGTGATGAAAATCGTGATGTTTTATTTCATCACGCTCTAAACAATAATTATAGTTGCATGCATTTCAAGAAAAAAATCTTATTAAAACGGTAGGCCCTATGTTGTTTAGAAAAATGTAGAAAGTGATGATGATGATGATGTCGATGATGATGATGATGATGATGATGATGATGATGATGATGATGATGATGATGTCTCCAAAAGTGTCCCGGTTTGTTTTTCTTGCCCTAAATCGTGCGTATCTATTAATAAGGCACTTCAATAATCAATAATCAGTCCCGTGACGGCCTCCACTAACTAGCTACTAACTTGGGTTTATGGGCGCTGATATTTCATGTTCACTGTCACTTATTTATCAGAAAAGTGCGACCCTTTGTCAATCACCTACAGTACCCAATTTCGGCATACTATATAAGAAACTCATCATAATGATTGCCAGATAATAGTTAAGATGTAGCTTGTACCGTTTTTTTTTGTGGCATCCTTCAGAAGTGAGCGGTCCGATACCAATATTTTCGGTCAAATCTCTATTCAATTAACACGGGGAGTTGGCTAGCTATAGACTTGTTTCAAGTCCTTTGGTGTCCATAGTTAGTGAATGTAAAATTCATGGAAGCTTTGCCACATCTTCCAAAATTTTTGATTTCTTTCCAAAGTTTTGAAGTTATCTATTCTTTCAAAATAATTATTTACCATCATAACTTTGTGAAAATCTATTTGACATTTGAATCCCTAGATAGTGGACTTTCTTATCATACTTTACCCCAGGCATACTGTGCACTGCAGGGGTAGTGTTTGAGCAAACTGCACACCATGCCCACAAGGTATGCTTCCTCCCTAGCTCATGTTGCCAGCGCCAAGGACTTGTAGAGTTGGTAATTGATTACATAATACACCATGGGAGGCTTTCAGTTATTTTTCAAAATCTGGGAAAGTCCATTTATTTTAGTAGGTTTGTACTGCAAATTATACACAAAATGTAAAAAGAAATATATAATATTTATACAAATAATGTCACTTCCTTTATGATGGTTAAGCTTGATTTCCTGAGAATGGGATATAGTTCTTCCTATAGTTGAACATTTCTTTACAAAACCATTATTTTTTTTAATGAAATTCAAAGTTGGTCCTTTTTAAAAGTAATGATTTCCAAATAGCAGTGACTTAAACAGGGGAAGCCTGTGATTGGTTTCTTCTGATCTGTGTTGCAGATTATTTGCTCTCCCATTCATTTGTGTAGGGCCAGATTTAATCCAATTACAAACCCGTCAAGGCTTTCGTCCTACACAAAAATTCTGACCTGACTAAAAATCTTGAGGGAGTCCAGTATATGATAATTCGACTGTGGGTCCTATTAAAGAAGAGCATGAATAGAGAAAAAGTAAGGAGGAAGACTTGATCAAGGCTAGCTAGCTATGCCTTGCCCTCACTCATATTTTACAAAAGTGCGACTATTTCTGAACATCTAACCTAGCTGTAATTTTAGGTCATGTTAGTGAAATATATTTGCTAGAAGTTTGGAGAATAGCTAACATATTGGCTGGTTATTTTTCACACAGTGATGTTAACTAGGCAAGTGCCCATTCTTGCAACGTACATCATTTGTAGGGGTCACGCGTCAATGGTGAGAGCACTGTATATTGTGTATAGGAAAACGGACAGTAACTGCAGTATGGTTTTATCTCATGTTTTCTACCTTACATGAAGTATCATCACCCAAAGATTCTTATTCCGAGTTTTTAGTGAGTTAAACCGCTACAATCGAAAAGTACAAGCTATTGGATTGGTATACCACAGAGTTACGGACGAAGTGGCCGAGTGGTCTAGGCACTGTACACTGCTCGGTTGAAAGCGTTTGTTTCAAAGGTATATAATTAAAAATGAATTATCTATTGAAAGTACATAATGATTGGACAACATTCTTGCCATGATTCATTGGCCAATCAAATTACAATCATATGTCACAAAATTCTATGACAAACTTTATACTGGATACAAAAAATCACTAATTTCTTCAGGAACATTTTACATTGGCAGTCGTGTCGTTTCATAAATCAGACTTGTCGAAAGAAGACCTATATAAATCCCCTTTTGGGAAAGTTGTGCACTTGTGGCGCAATCTCCTTCGCTTAGTAACCGAATTAGTAGCATCTTGGCTCACGGTTTTTGATGGCATATAAACTTTAGTAATTTTAAAGAAAAGGTGAACAATGGTGGCGCTATTGATCTTAAATCTTGTTTGCATCTTTAGAAGGGGTAGACACCTATATAATGGCATAGAAAAAAGACTAACCAATGGCAAGGACGTTTTCAACAAACTTTTCATCATGAAATGTAAAGAATAACTCATATTATTTGGCCAATTTCAATTTAATAAAAATGTTTGTAAATAGCGCCCTCAATTTGTACACAAATGTGTACTTTATTTAATAAAAATTACCACAAAAATGCAGAAAAATATTTGTGAAATTTGATGTAGAAACGATAATCTACGTTTAAAATAGCTATAAAATATATGTGCATATTAGGGTGATAATTGTTGCTATTGTCCAGGTCTAGAATTGAACAGTATATAATATGTTTTTTTAGAATAATCACATCAAACAACCGTGGGATACACTTAGCAAACGCGTAACGTTCTAGGACATACCCAAAGATCAGTAACGTAAGTTTCTCAGTATGAATTGTTAGTATTAATAATATCAACATGCTAAATTTGCATGACATGACGATGTTGACAGTGAACCGTGTTCAGGCATTAAGAGGAGTAACAAATTAAGAAAATTGTCGTGAATATGCTTATCACATAGTAAAAGAGTTGCTCACTATAATTGATATTCCACATATTACAGTTGACCATGACTTTAGAGGTTTCATGTGCAATTTATAGCACGCAAATGTATATATTTCCTTTGTCAGGAAAAAGAATAGCAATTGAATATAGAAAAAATATACAGCATTGAAGGAATCACAAAGGTCGAACGCAAGTTGAGCTGTTTGAGTGTAATAGGCCCCCTTCGATACCTTGCTCGGCTTCTGCTCTTGCATCTGTGTGGTTTCATTTTGAATCTTTTGTTTTATGTTATGCTTTAGTATGCTAGAAATGAAGCTGCCTTCAAGGTTTCAAACAGTTAAATATTATATCAAACATATTCAAGAGCAATACGGTATACATATTTTAAGTAATTTAAGTGAACTTTGAATTTTCATTTTATAGTGATACAATTTTAGGACTACTATCTATATTCAAAATTGGCTTAAATTGTAGCCAATATTAGGAGGGACTAGTAATAAAATGATTTTAAGACAGCCGCTTATAATCCAAAAATGGATTTTAATATCAAACACGTCTTTGGTAGTCGCTGAAATATATTATCGAGCATGGGATACTCTTAAATTTATAACAAGACACCCCGAGATAAACCCCTCGTCTAACTGGGGGATTGTTGTAACAAACATTCCCACATTGACGTCATAATCGACCAAAACCATCCCAAGGGATATGTACTCGTGGATTCGTTCGCCGGACCAGCGAAACACCCGTGGCTACCGGTCGCCGATCTAGTGCTTGGCATCCGTGTCTGGGGTTTGAATCCCGAGGGAAACCATAACTTCTTTGTTTTTCTTCTCTCTTTATTTCAGCGTTAGGAATAAAGCAAAACTGGCAATTGCTGAAAAGAAGAAAAAGAAAAAAAAAGCCTTATTATTATATAATTATAATGCTGCTTTATACATAGATATTTGGTATATGAAACTAATCAATTCTAAATGTTTTTGTAATAATCGTCAATCACCTTTTTCTTCCCTTTAAAGAAAAAGGTGAAATGAGAAATCTTGAGACAGAGAATCAGAAGTCATGAAGTATAAAAAAGACGTAAATTTGAAAGGAAGTGACTGTCCGTAGGCAGATATTACGGATGTCACATCATCTGATGGGAGATGCATAAAAGCTTCATAATTACCATATCTCCGCGGAGCCTATACCTGCCAACACTGATGGAAGAATTGCAATAGGTTTACAACAATTGTCAATTATTGTGGACCATTATTGCGATGTTTTATATATACACCATCGCAGTCTCCTAGTGCCACATTCATAGTTGATGACAAAAGACCAAAGGACATGAGTATTTTCTACTAATTTGAATCAACAGATAAACAACTGGGTCGATGAACAACATAGGTAAACAGCTGCAAGTTAATTGACTTGTTTGCATTGTCTCTACTTAAAAGGATGATGTTAATCCTATTGACAAATCCAACTTGCCAAGTGATGGTCAGAATTCATTCGGCCATTACCGGGTCCCCTTCGCTCCAAACTGGTCTTTTGACTGCCCAATTGAGTGGATTAAAGCCGCTTACAAATCGATGTTATATTGCATTGTGTTATAAACTTTCATAACTCTTTTGTCTACGTGTAATGCAGGTGATAAAATGCAGTTTAAAATCCCCACCACAGGCGTATCATTTTACATTTCAGGTGAGATGGACCCGACGGTGACTATGGCTATGGCTGCCATTGATGTGTAGGAATGTGTAAAATTGGATCCGCCTATAATTCGTTCCACCCACGGTGACATCTCGTGATGTCACGCTGGTCAAGTTCCATTCAGAGGAGATTTGTGTGTAAAAATGTAATGGAGCAATTAAACATTTAATCAATACAGCATTCATTTGCTAAGAATTGAACAAGGCACCATGACATCGCCCCGATATCTTCATGGTAGAAATCGCCATGGTAGGTTGAATCCACAGCCACCCATGGCCATTTTATTCGGACCTTATGAGATGCATAATTAGCGAAGTGACCTGACTAAGGCTACTGACAATAACCGGGGTAATTGATTTCTCGCTGTGTGAGTAAGCTTGTATACGACATTGCGGTCAATGGTTATACTGCCTCCACTGAGTAGTGAGTGCAGCTATAGCCTGCTGCGCGCTGTAGTCCATACAGGACCAACGCAATATAACATTAGAGTTTTGGTCAGATTTTGAATTCAAAGCGCACGGCCAATTTTCAAAGCGCACGCTAACGACTATCTTATCTGTTCAACACGTATTTTCAAGTGTATGAGACCACATCTGGTTTCTTGAGAAAAAATCATTTGCGGGAGATATTCATCATTTTCTAACCCAGTATCCGAAGATTTTCGTCTGATATCAAAATCGTGCATAGCAATTCACGTGTATCGATCCCGTGTATTCATTTTAGTGTCTCTGCTGCACCAAATAATTATTAGCCAGGCGATGTCGGTGTGCAAGGCACCTCCTCATGGACGCAGTCTCTAATTACAAGTGCAGTTATATACAGCTGAGTGCAGTTAAAAAGCTTGGTTGCGTGCTATCTAGGTGAGGCTACCCTTCAATGCCGCAGTTGGAGTGAATTCCAGTCTCTGGAAGTTCTCGGGAAGACAGATGACAGGAGGACTTGTGAGCTGCAGTGATGCGTCTGGAAGCGGCTACTATGACCCCGGGTGCATGATGTAGATTGCACTAGGTAGTTTTCCCATTTGATGTTGACGAGGCCGAAGCGGATCTGGTGGAGCATCCGAGCATGTATAGTCTTGTCTGTGATCTTCTACTTTGCAAGGTTAGCCATTGGAGATCTTTTATCATCCTTGTAACACTTACTTTGCGATCAAACTTATTCAAGACGAATCTTGCACCACCTCTTTGTACCTGTTCCACCTTGCGTATGTTTCGCTGAGTGTGTGGGTCCCACGCCGCTGCAGCATACTCTACTATTGGCCGAACGTCATGAAAACTATCTCTTTGATCTTACGGCTACACTTGATGAAATTGCGGGATAGGAGTTACCTTTGCTTTCTTTATTGTTACATCAATATGGTTGTTAAAGGTGAGTTTGTTGTCCAGGTGCACTCCCAAATACTTGGCAGAGTCGACTTCTTCCAGCACTTGAGCATGGATGTTGTAGTTGGCAGTTACTGGTTTGCGTTTACTGGTCACTCTCTCACTTTGATGCGTTGAAATTCATTAGGTTTGTTCCCACTGCTGTAGGGCGTCGAAATGTCTTTGAAGAAGTTGAGTATCGTTGGTTGAGGTGATTTTTCTATACAGTACGCAGTCATCTGCAAACATCCTTGTTGTTGATTTCTCCACACAGTCTGGCAGGTCGTTGATAAATATCGTGAACAGGAGAGGGCCTAGGATAATAATCGATGTTAAGAAGAACATAAAAACTGCACAAAAAGTAACGCAGCTGTTATAAATACGCCTATGGCGTCAGAACTAATAATTATGTTCACAATATTTCAACATAGAAAGAAGTATGAATTATTTATGCGCATTTTGATACCCCATTTGTCCAATTTCGTTCAATATTAATAACACAGCAGTGTTTTTAAAGAAAAATACCCGAATTTAAAAAGTTGCAGTTATTTGTATTGATTTGAAGTCAGCGCGAAGATAAATGGAGGGTTTCGCGTGCCACAATGCTTGCGTAATAACCATTGATCGCTGTAAATTGCAACTTTTAAATTCGGGTATTTTTCTTTAAAAGCACTACTGTGTTGTTAATATTGAACGACATTAGACAAATTGGGCATCAAAATGCGCGTAAATAAATCATCCTTCTTTCTATATAGAAATATTGAGGAAACAGTTATTAGTTCTGAAGCTATAGGCGTATTTATAACAGCTGCGTTACTTTTTGTGCAGACTTTAGTTTAAATATATCACGGTTCTTTGATGCTTATAGGACTTAGGCAAATTGAATGTGAACACTTATGGCGCTATTTATCTTAAATCTTCACTTGTAAATTTCCATTAAAGGGGCATTTCGTGATCCACAGTCTCATCCCCCACTTTTCCCAAAAAAAGTTGAGATTTTTACACCACTGGATACCTCTGGCTTCATACTGTTTATGTACCAAATATTTCTTGCAGATTAATTCGTTTAGCAAAAATTTGAATTTCGTTCTGGTGCACCAGAACGAAATTACAACACATTGTCTATGGAGTAGTGTAATACACATAATCATGCATAACTCGCAAACGCAAAATCGGAATCAACTGAATTTTGGAAATACGCTTTTTTCGTGGATATCTACTGAAAAATGTCATAAAAGGAGGATGCTAGGATCACGAAATCCTCCTTTAAAACATCAAAAATATGAATAACAAAAACCAAGGAAATTTTTGAAAAACTATTTTAAAAAGGAATAAATTTACAGGTTTTTAGAATAAAGGTGCTACAAGAAAACAAACGATTCATTATAATAAGAATAATAAATTATTATCAATTTTGATTTAGATAATAATGAATATAAACCTCATATTTTTCAAATGTCTTATCCGTTTTGTCTGATATTTCATTATAACATTCGCTGTTCTAAATGTATTTATGAATCTTAAAATGAAACATTATCCTCATTATTTTACCCATGAGACTTTACTGCGCTGATTGTTAGATGCAACATTTCAGATCTGTTGAGATATTGATCCTGTACAAAAATTTAAATTAATATAACTATTGTGATTCAAAATGTTCAGGATGAAACATGATCCGTAATCCAGAGTGTATATCAACAAATACAACGTACGGTGTTTGTATACAATTCACTAGAGAATTCAATCAATTAGTAATTGTGCAAGTTTTACGTGGTAATTGTGAACCCTTGACAATTTGTCAACGAGTTTTTTTAGTTTTTTGGGATAAATGGACAAATTCAAACCTGGATCACAGCATCTTACCGAATGTAAAGAAGCCACGTCTCTCCCGTTTCCCTCAGAATTCAATGCGAACAAATTATTTATTCAGCAGACTGTATAAAAATGGCAAAGAAAAATCTCAAAAACCTCATTTACAAAGTATTCTGACGTCTGCAGCTGAAAGTTAGTGCAGTGGTGGTCTTCCAAAAGCAATGGAGGAGCAGTAAGCGGTAAGCCATGCATTTTTGGTTTGCAAAGTAACCATACGCTTGCCATTAACCCTCACCTATATGAGGTTTTTTGTAACACGTCTACCGAATGGGGTATAAGGTGTTGCAATCCCCTCTGACTATATAATACTTAATGTATTATAGCGTTGTTTTGATACCAACGTATATGGGTTTTCTTCGTTCACTAAAGTAAGTACCAACTGTCTCCATTTTAGAAATCACTATTCTAATCAAAATGCCAAGTATCAATATACCTCAGAATATGTTCATAATAGCATTAAAGAAACACCCACATTTTTAAGCAGAGGGTCGTTCTTGCCATGGGTAAGGTGGTAGTTATTATTGTCATGATTTTCGTGTTAAAATAAGTGCATGAATGGTTCCACAATTAGCCTTAGTCGTATGGCGTTCAATTTAAGCTTTTTTAAATTGAAATACATAGTAACGCAACCAGACGGTCGCGCCATTTCTAACGACGTGTACGAGGTGCCTATTAATTTCCTGAATTGTAAAAAATGCAAAGAGGTATTTATTACAGTATCACCTGCCAGCGGTTTCGTGTAAATCCATAATTGAAAAGTGGCTTTTTAAAAGTTTGTTATGCAATGTATCTGAATTACTTAATATCGTCAACGATAACGTTTATAAATTACTAGTCACTTAATGTACTTTTACAGTACTGTAATGGCTGTTTGCTTTACAAATTGCTTGGATTCACAGAGAAGAATATGAAAGCACTTTGATGGTACAAAATATAATTGAAATGAAAGGATTTGTCAGGCGGCGGATGACATGATCGACCCGGCAACTTGTGAAACCGCCCGGCCGTATGGCATGTTCCAATATACTCGGTTAGTTTTGTGGGGTTCATTATCGAACCCCAACTGTTTTAGCTTGTATTTATATTATTTATCAACATAGGCCTATTTGTTTGTGATCTTTCAAGCGTTTTAAAATTTCAAAATAATCCCACGGTTGACGATGAAAATTTACTGACTTTAGAGAATTCAATGCGGCCACCACCTGGGATTTGTTGTAATTGCTGTAGCGACAGAACAAATATTGCTGTAATTTGTTTTTTGTATTTTCGTTACTTTTCCTGACAAGTACAGCTTGTGTGTGTTTCTAAGTTGTTTTCGGCAAATATGAAAGTTAATTTCATAATATTATTTGGCATAATTATTGACACAAGCATACACAAACACAGGAAATGTCTTACAATTCTGATCAGAGACAGCAATGGGTCGAGAAGGGGAGGGGGGTAACATCCATTTATTTTAATCTTATTGATTGCTATAAAAGATCGAATTTCATGATTTTTGATTGTTGTATGATACTCCTATTCTGCCAGCAGGTGCTTTCTGATCACGTCGTTAATGTACGTTTTAGATGTCATTTTAATAACAGGTCGGAGTTAGTTAGGGTACCATGGGTACAGGGCGTGTGCTGTTGAAGAAGGGGTGGTTTTAAAGGTCATCGGAGGACAAAGGCCACGGAGGGTTCAATTTTTTAACTTTGTCCAATCGGGCTCAAACTTGGTGGGTGGAATGTTTGATATGAGGGAAATATGTACAAAATACAAAATAAAAGTCAAAGGTCATCTACTGACTAAATTCGTACCTTCGCCTGATGGGCTTAAACATGGTGAAAGTAATTCTCTATATTACGTTGGAGGCCTCTCAAGGTCAAAGGTCATACGGATCAAACGTTAAAGTATGTCCGATTGGGTTTAAACGTGGTAAAAAGAATCTTCAATATGACGGGAACATGTCAAAAAGTCGAAAGGGTCATCAAAGTTCAAACAGTATTGCTATCATGCTGCTGGTGCTCTCACAGCTACAGGTGCCCTCACAGCTACAGGTGCCCTAGTGTTATATAGCAAATTCTGGCTACAAGCGATTAATTGGTCACAAACATATGAAATGAGATGGGTTGTCCTTTTTGGCGCAAAAAGTAAAACGTCGTCTCAATTAAATCGATGTAACTCAAGTTAATACTACTTGCGTATGTATGAAGAAATACAGGTTAATATTTACTTTATTTAAATGAAACGAAGCCACGAATTGAACTGACTTAAGCAAAAGTATAATAATCCGGTCAATTGATTCAAAAGGCATTGTAAGTGTATTTTAAACGTCTTCCTAAGTCCCTTTTGGGGTTGTCTACATTATCTCGCTTTTAGGTGTTGTAGCATAGCTGCTAGGCAGAGTAATACAAATATATTATTACTTATAAAGATGAAGTGGATTGCTTCATACTACACGATTTTTTCATCAAATAAGCCCTGAAAGTATGCCAACCGTTACATACTATCTCCCAAGGGTTACAATTTTAATTGTAAAACATGGACGCACCTGTCGCTTTCCCCCGTTTATAACAAAATGTTATTCTTAAAGGTTAGATGAAATCGGTCACAAGATTAAACGACATACGAGGAAAGTGTTAAGTAAATTGGTTTACACTTGTACTTTTAAAGGTGGGTGACACGATTGACAAACTCCTCACCCAATTTGCCCTCAAGTAGAGATTTTAGCATCAGCAAAAATACTCATGTTATTCTCTTAAACCCTGTTTAATTTTTGACCTGGATTTTCTTTCGTTTCTTCTCCTTTTTCCTAAATAGGCTTAAGTGCTTACCTCAAATGGAGTTTTTGATGAAGCAGTAGTTATTGCGGAAATGAGTGCAGTGTATAGAGCCCGTCCGTACGTCCAAGAAGGGCTACTTGACTTCAGATATGCTATTTTTCTAACCAGCTGATCCGACGGACGCTCTGAAGTGCTGCGACAATAGCTTGTAGTGGCATATACTGAAAGCCGAAATACCAGAACAAAATTCTCCAAATATGTGATGCTTAGTGACGCACCATTAGACTTCCAGGGGGGTTAGGAAGTTAGGGTGGGGGACAAATTTTTTTCGCAAGGCGGCGGCAAGTTTTTTTTAAATTTCATGCATTTATACACAGTTAGGTGGGGATTTTTGTTTTCTTTAGTGTTGGTGGGGAACGGTTTTTGCTCATGTATTTGGGAAGTTTTTTTCAAAACTTCCTAACCCCCCTCCTTGAAGTCTTTTTAGGCCATAATTAACCTTATTTTGGCCAATTTCAGCCAAAAAATATTGCAAAGCCATTTTGGTAGCAGATCAGCTGGACGATTTTGCAATTTTGCACACCTTGGATGTGTTTCATTTATGATATTTCAATTTAAATTGCAAACCTCTTTTGATATTTCTGTGTGATTCCAGAAATTCAAGTTGAGAACCAAATTGAAATTTCCTGAAAATCACTAACTAACGTAGGAGACTTGGCCTATAAATATAGCGGCATTACGTTGATTCATCGCGCCTTATAAATAGCAAAACAATAAATGGTTAAAAATGCTACTAAATAAAGAAACGCCAAATAAAACGGAGAGGCTTTTATTTTCACAATTTTTTCATAGTGTTTTTATACAAATTTGCAAAAATATTTGCGGGTCCGTTTTCCGTCAAATTTGGTTTAACGTCGGGTAGTTTTTCGGATTCCTAGCCGCACATCTCCACCCAATTCCAAAGATGAGATACCCCTATGTAAAACAAGCACCCAAACTATGAAATCAAATCATAACAATAATAATTTTCATTAACTGGATAGGAGCAGTGAATCAGTGTTTAGGAATCAAAAGGGGCAAGAAATGAAGAAAGAAACATATGAATATTGTGAATAAGTCTCACACTAAAAGAGTTGCTCACTATAATTGATATTCCGATCGGGTGATCGGTTCAATTCGCCGTAGAACTGATGATGTAATCGGATTAACTATCATAGCAATAGTTTTAAACAATTATTGGATGTATATCGCCCAGCACTACAAGCAGGTTGCACTCATCACCTGTGCATGTCTGCAATCATAGATTGAATACAATACCGCTCTTTTCAAAGATACTAATCTTACAGGTGCGAGTGATCAGCATGATATGAAGATTCTATAGAATTACGATTCAAGTCTTTATCCTTGTTCCTTGACATACGTTCAATGTAGAGGTACCGCATGAACGTACTAGTGAAGTGCGATATACCGTATTCAAAAATTGTTTAAAGCTATAACTATCATTTCTACGGCGAATGGTATGCATTTCAGGATTTTAAATGTTCAACATTATTCACAAACCTATATTGCAATACCGTATCTAATTTGAGCTGCCGTATTTATACAAAAATAACTTTAGGGATTTCATGGGAAATAAATAGTACGCATGAATTCTTTTTGTCTTAGAAAAAATAGCAATTGAACAAACAATAATATGGCATTGAAGGAACCAGAAAGGTCACCCGCAAGTTGGGTCGATTTATTTCCGTGTATTAGTCCTCCCTCGATAACTGACATGGTTCATGCTCAGGAATCTGCGGTTTCCTTTTCAGTCTTCTGTTTTATGCTATATGTTAAAACTGAAGCAGCTTTCTTTAACTTAAGCTTTCTTTAACTTTAGCTTTAACCTGCTGACACTGATGGAAGAATTGCACTATTTTGCTATAATTGTCAGTAATTTTTTGGACCAATATTGCGTATTTTATACATACAACATCGCTGTCTTTGCAACATCCATTTGTGATGGCATAAGCCAAATTACTAGACTGAACGAAAATAAAAAGACACATACGGTCGAATCCAACGAAAAGTGTACACGGCATGTTCAGGGCCATAACTTAAAAGTATCAATCAATTGGCATTCGTTTTTGTATTGTGTTTATTCGCCTTGATCATACGCTTCGCGCCATATATAATAAGACCCCCATAAGTGAAAAACTTAGACACAGAGACCCCAAAACATGCTATTTTTACCCATTTTTTCAAAATATTTCTTAAAGTATTTTTAAAACATCTAATTCAGTTATGAAAAGAAGTCATTGTATTGAATCTAAATTGATTTCCTGAAAGGTGTGTCCTCAAAGCTTTCCTGTTCAATTTTTCACATGTTTGTAGATAATTATGAATTTTTTGTGATAATTTTTTGAGTGGTATTTTTTTACATTACCTACGAATACAATTTTTCATAGCACTAGATATATCTTAAAAAAATGGAAATCACTAATAAATGCGCAATTGATACAAGCTTTGATATGTCCAATACTGAAATGCATTGCATTCGGACATCTTTATTATTGTGTTTAGCTGCCAGAAATTCTAAATGGCACAAAGGTAGGTTTGGTAAAAAATATGCATTACCTCCGAATACATGTTAAAAGATGTGCCATTTCCACAAAGTGAGAGAATAGTGAACAATAGTGAAGCAATAGGTGCAGGGTAATACACTCTTTATTTCTACCAAGTTTCAATAACCGGCGTTTAAATATTTCTGAGATGTCAACAATAAAAGCAAGTATTCGTAGGTAAATTTCGGTAACCGAATTTTACCTACGAATACACTTTGACATCATGACAGTATTGTGAAACACCGCCATTCATGCCAATGCCCATATTGGTACATAAAGAAGGCCTGTATGTTTGCTATCAAACCATATGTCAATGAAAGTTGCGAATTCACATACATGCCCACCATGCAAAACTGAATACGGCTTAATTGGTGAAAAGTATGTACTGAAATAGACGACGGTCTGCTCATTTGAAAGAAAAATCAGATTCAAAGAAGATTAGAAGGGATAAATACTTGGATTTGTCAACTGTCATGTGTGCTTCATTTTAAATGTTTACCGACCTTCTGGTTTCTTAGTAATTTGTGTCCAAATTGATTTATTCGAAGGTAACTTTTGACGTTTTTGCTAAGGTTACCTACGAATACCATGGAAAAAACGACTGTTCTCATTGTCTCATGATCTAGACAACACATTGATGGACCCTGGTATAAAGCTAATTGTAGTTGCCCTCAAACGAAAGGCCACAAGACGTAACTGACTCCAAGATGGACTTCACAAGTCTGCAATAACGGTTTTAAGCGATTTGTGTGCAATTAAGCAAATTAAAGTCACTTTAGTGCCTTTGTTTCTTACTTCAATCCTCTTTCAACCGTTGTGAACCGACATTATTAATACATGATTGGGTCTAAAGTATCAATAAACGCACATAAAGAAAATAATACATTCAAAGTGCTTTATAAAATGAAGTTTTGATTGCGATATCCACCAAAAGTCTAATTCTTACCTACAAATACTGAAATGTTACTTACGAATACAGCATAATACATGACATGTGTAATGAAGTGTCCCTACCAATGGAAATTAATTGTCAAAAACTTTAAGCGGTACCCCAGGACACTATTATTACCCATATACGGATTCATTCAACAATTATTTATTATGTAAAATTGCTGATTAACTACTTGTATATCAAAATGAAGTGATCAAAATCTTGCTAAAAGCATCAAAAAATTTTTGATCTAAGGTAATAACATTTATTCATTTGGACGTACCATCTGAAAGGGATCTAAAAACTACCATTTTATTAATTCATTACCATAATAGCAAAATTTAAACCTATAAACTCAATATAGATATTGTTAAATCGCTCATGTTACCTACGAATACCCGGGTTTCTTCACCTTTTCATTGTATAAAGCGTTAGGTGTATGCGTATAATTCCTAATATTCTTGAAAACATATATCATACTCGTTCTTATACAATGTGTAAATTGATTCATACTCATTTGATAAATAAAATACAGAAACTGACCTAAACTTCATTTTCAAAAATAAACTAGCATAAATTGACTAAGATCATATTGATCGCGTTATAAAAATAAAAACAAATATTTTCTGGTTGAGTTAGCATTTTCCTGACACCCTGTGGTCTACATTACACGAAAAAAGCGTTAATGGGAATATTCCATTTGTTTTAGGTTGATTAGTATTGCGATAGTGAAAGCATCCTAGTGGTATTCGTAGGTAACATTGGGTTTTGATATCACATTTACTATCACACGTCCTGGATTTATTTTTCAAGATTAGTAATGGCACTTTTGGTTCCTATAAGGCCAATATGTCATCAATCAATGGGCAAAAGGAAAAAATTGTGGAGACATTTTTATTTCGGACTTTTATTTTTGGCCCGTGGACACTTTTGGTTGGATTCGACCATACATGCATATAAGTAAACAGCTGCGAGCTAGTTGACTTGTTTGCCTTGTTCCATGTTTACCAGAACACAGTTTAAATGTTATCTATATTCATAAATTGGAGTCCGCTACCTTCAAGTCTTGAAGTGACACCCTCGTATACATTTAGGAGTAAATGAGGAAATACTGTACCTGTGGCGGACACAACCATTAGAACGTAGTGTATGTCTCACAAATACTGGATAATAATGGTAAAATAATAACTTTAGGAGCATTTATGTCATATCATTGTAACCTCTGCAATGTCACAAACTTGGCACAATTAACTTAACCGGCGCAGCCATAAAAGACCACATAGATACTAGAGTATAAAGTGTCTTGAATTTTGTCTTGAAAAGGAGACATCTTCAATTTGTGAATGGATATGCATTAATATATATCCCAACGAGATCACTGGTGATGTTTGTCTTAATTGTCAACGACCTTCTGAATTGTGCAGATATTGATCCAGTACAAAAATGAAAATTAATACCACAACTGTATTGTGATCCAATTCAAAGCATGTATCAAGAATGCCAACTTTGGGGTGTTTGCATACAATTCACTAGTGAATTCACTCAATTAGTGCATTTCGCACGTTTACTTCGTAATGGTTAACCCACGACAAGTTGTCAAAGCTTTTCTAGTTTGTTGTGGTATTTGTTTGATAGATGAGTAAAGACAATTAAAATCTGGATCAAATCGTCTTCAAATTAATCGAACAATCAATGTCCCTCCCACGTTCCTCAAAGTTTAATGGGAACAACTTTACATGCTATTCAGCATACTGTATTACTATTTAAAATGTCAAAGAAAAACCTTATTTTCAAAGTATTCTGATGTCTGCAGCAGGAAGTGATGGTGTTTCGGAGGCAATGGGTGACAATATTTTAAGCAAAGGCTTGCATTTTGGGGTAGCAAAGTAACCAAGGGTATACTATTAAAAGCCTAAGCACATCATTTAAAGTATACTTTAAAATGAGACAGGAATGATTTTCCTAATATTACCCTCGAGTCTGGTACTGACGAAAGCACACAAGTGTTTATGATTGTTAATTTCCCTTCTTATTTCATCATGGTCAACAGTGTAAACACAAAAGATGCCAGTATGGAGGTCATTGACTCACCGTCTCATTTAAATCTTGACAATTTCCTGAAGCCGAGCATTAAAGAAGTCCATTTCGTTGAGTTTTGAAAGCACTAGAAAAAAGTACTCATTGATCGCTTAAGACTTGTTTGTTTTTCGTCATTGTAGCCTCTAATTAAATTGCTACCATCATTTTTTTAAATATCGACTCTATCTTAGAGGTTAATGCAGGAAGATAAACTATGTCTATCACATATTAAGTCTATATATGCTACTTTAGTGCTTACTAACGCCGTTCTTAAACTGAGCAAGACCTTTATATTAAGGAACAAATATAATTATAACGTTTTCACTGATTTTTATTAAATTAACTGAACAAATAAACAAATACGTGACAAACTCTTAGTTTCTAATTTAAATAAATAGAAATAAACAAAATAATAATTATACAACTTATATTAGAACAATTGAAAGATGCAATGACGTTTGCGACGGCAGGAACAGTATTAACTTGTAGATTTGTAAAAAAATGCAAAGAGGTATTTATTACAGTATCACCTGTCAGCGGTTTCGTGTAAATCCATAAATGAACTGAGCAGTGGCTTTATTATGCAATGTATTTGAATTATTTATTATCGATAACGATCACGGTTATATAACTAGCGCACCAGCAAACATAAAAATGTATTGAAAACGTTATAAACATGTTTTGGTTTGGGTCAAAACTTTTTAATTTGAAAATAATAAATGCCCGCTATCTGTTTTGAGGTTTTGCGTGAAATCGGCCATGAAAAAAATATTGATATCTTTGCTATTTTTTCCTTATGTCAGCTTCAATTTAAGCCATCTGAAGGGACTAAATCGTATTTTATGGTGACGTCAATTTGGTCTACTAATGTGTTCTTTGTGGATATATGTACATATTTTCTCCGTTTCCGCGGTCCTGAATCCTGTTTTACATCGCTTACAGCTAGATATTAGGTTATCATCATAGAAAATATGAATGGGCTGCTACTTGCAGAAGCTGAATGACCCTCGTCTAAATGCCCTGTCGAGGAAATTCTATTGAGAAATAAGTAAGTATGAAGACAAATCTAATAACAGAATTTTCAATCGCGATTCGCGTTGCGTCGAATAGATCAATATGTAATGCGACCGACAACAATGTTTGATAGGTTAACTGTCCATACACTTCAAGTGGTATATACAGGGTGTCCCCAAAAAAGAGGCCCCTCATTGCACCCTCTTTTTCGTCTATTTCTGAAAAGCTGATCAAATATATTTTGGTATGTAAAGAAACCTTGAATTGTTAGCTTTAATAAACAAAAACAATTATATCAATCGGCTCACAACTTTTGAAGATATGCTATTTTAAAGAAATGTACCCGTTTTTCACTGTCCACGGAGAAGGTTTGGCTACTTCAAAGATTGAAAAGGAGCACACATATCATGCATGAATATCAAACATTCCTCAATGATAACTTTATAAAATAACTTTATTTATGGAATGGGCTTTACCAGTGGGTTTATGGGCAATGGATTTTGTTAATAGTGTCATTAATTGGTGGGTAAAATGGATGCCGAAAGGGACTTCTTTTACTTTACTTGCAATTACTTATTTTTTCTTGGTTATTTTGCCTTTTTGTTTTATTATGTTTCTTATTTTCTTACTTTGTTGTTTCTTGCTTTCTATTTTTTATTTACAACAAAAGTCATTTCTCTTTTTAGGATAAAACATAGCCGTAAAAGGCTGTTTGGTTTGTCTTTGGTTCTTCTGAAGTGAGTTTACTGTGCTGCTCTGCCCTGTACCTGGTTGCTTCTTGGCGAATACAGGTTTCAGCCCTGGTCCTCATTGCATCAATTGCGTTACGTACCATCCTTGTGCGCCGGATACTTGCGAATGCATTCAGTAATACGTTTGCGAAGATCTTGGATTTTACCACAAAGGAAAAAATCAAGTGGTGTGAGGTCTGGTGATTGTGCAGGCCACTCCACAGCATGAGCCATCCCAACCACTCTGTTTGCTATCCGTGGACAGAGTGAAAAACAGGTACTTTTATTCAAAAGGGCATATCGTCAAAAGTTGTGAGCCGATTGAAATAATTGTTTTGGTTTATTAAAGCTAACGATTAAAGGTTTCTTTACATACCAAAATATATTTAATCAACTTTTCAGAAATAGGAGAAAAAGAGGGCGCAATGAGGGGCCTCTTTTTTGGGACACCCTGTATTACTATGACTTGCAGTTGACTGTCATGTACTCAGTTTCGGGTACGCTGATGATGAAATCTAGATGTTCTCCTGCGCCTGCTGTTCTGGTCAGCGCAGGGGTTATTTAACGTGCTTTCTGTCTCGTTTGTGCAGTAAGTTTTTCGCGCAGTGAGAATTACAAATCCGTGCTTAAAACATTTCTATTCATTCAAGTTTCAACCGGTCAAATGACCATCCCAGAAATGAAGTTTTTCAGCGAAATAAGATCGAGTCACAAATCCTAAAAAATGAGTAAAAATGATTATATAGTTTTCTTCTCAGTAAACAATGTATTTTATTCAACCAAAAATTGCCTTATAACGCCTCTGGAACATTGTCAAAAAATGTCGGTGACGTCGATACTTTCTCCGCTTCTCCCTGTATTTTTTCGTAGGGAATGCCTCGGGACGAGAGCAAAGGCGTACCGATCGGGGATCTAAACACTTGGTCAGCTTTGCCTGTGCTCGTGAGATGGAAGATACATCGCCTTGACTGACGAAGGTGTGTTTACACCAGAGTCGGTAGACTCGGCTGCATTCTTCATCAGATAGTCTATGAGTACTATAATACGATTGGGGCCAGAATATCTTACTTCAGTACAACTTTCATACCTGCAGTATCCCTTTGGGTCCTTTCATCCACCATTACACCACTTTTGGAGTAGTTGTAAAATACGAATGACCAATTGACCAATGGCTCTGAAATAGGGTAGTGGCGGAGAATTGATAACAAGACACTCCTGTTAGTTGAATCAAAAGCATTCTAAAAGTCAATAAATGTGATGATGAGTGGAAGTTGACAGCACTTAGTGCTGGCCAATTTTTTCGAGTTTACCTGTCATGTAATTACTTCTTTTCTTATTTTTATATTTGAGATGGTAAGATATCTGCCAAGGTTTCTTCGGTCTAGTATTTGGATATTTGTTTATAGTTTCCATAACCATTAATTTGCCAGACTTATTTTAGTCCGGATCTGGCAGCTGACCTGGTGATCAGCTCCGGCGGCAACAGCAGCCGAAATTCACATTTATGGAATGGCCCGCCCCGGCCCGGAACACTTTGTCTAGTGATGTTATTTGACCTACATTAATGATGCCGTGTTCAGGACCATCTTGTTGACCGTTGTAATGATGTAACCATTTTTATCTGCTCTCTAGCCGTTGAGAGTTGCTCTATTGATCTAGGCAGTTCAAAAATATTTTTTTATAGAAAATTAAATGAGAGTGTCTATGTTTTGAAGTGATACCATCGTGTACCTTTAGGATGAGTAAATTATGCAATACTACACATGCGGCGGACGAAAACATTAAAAACATATTCCTATCAATACTGGAATAATTGTATAAAATTAAAACCTCATATTTTTTGCATTATAAAATTGGGTGTTCCAGGCATGTCAACGAGTCTTCAAACGAAACCTTTCCCCTATTATTTGACCCAACCCAAAGACAAACCTTTTTCAAAAAAATTATTCTGATGTCTGCAGCTGGATGTTAGTGCTGGGATAGTGTTTCAAAAGCAATGGAGGAGAACATTTTAAGCTACGTCATGCATTTTGGATTAGAAAAGTAACCATGGGTTTACCATTAAGGTAAGACTTAACATTAAAGATAAACCCTTTAGTGTAATCTAACATTGACAGGCAAGAATTTCCCAATACCCTCGTGTCTGGTGCTGACGAAAGCACACAAGTGATTTGTCATGATTGTTAATTTCCCTTCTTATTTCATCTCAAAAAGTCAACAGTGTAAACACAAAAGATGCCAGTATGGAGGCCATTGACTCGCTGTCTCATTCAATCTTGACAATTTCCTGAAGTCGAACATCAAATTTCGGCGAGTTTTGAAAGCATTAGAAAAAAGTACTCATTGATTACTTAAGACCAGATTGTTCTTCACTATTATAGCCTGTACTCGAATTGCTACAAGCAACATTTTGGAATATCGACTTTATCTTAGAGCTAAATTCACATTATACATCATGTACTTTTATCAATGCTGCTCAAAACGCCGCAGTCTTACAGATCAAAACTTTATTACAAGAAGAAACAGACAAGACTATCGGAATACCAGATGTTTAAATTAAATTGCCTCAACAAGTACGTTACGAAGTCATCTCCCTGCCTGTGTCGTATTTGATAAAGAAATGAAAATTATATCATCTAACTGAAACTTGGACAAATTGATACATGTGCTAGCGTCGAATTATCATTATCTAGCCAAATACCATTGTTTCCATTCATTTTTTGCGACTTGTAAGACGGCAGGATCCGGATTTGTAGAGTTGTAAAAAATGCAAAGATATTTGTTACACTATCACCTGTCAGCGGTCCTGCGTATAAATAAATTGTATAGTGGCTTTATTGAGCAATGTATTGAACTATTTATTAAGATAAAGTTACAGAGCACGTTTATGTATAAAGTAAGAAAAAATGCATATTTATATTTATATATTTTTTTTCGGGGGGGGGAGGTGCTGATTTTCTAAAGTTTACTTCTTCGCGTCACAGGTTGTCGCCCTTCATAATTTTTGTTTTATATCAAATAAAGTCCTAATTATTATTAAGACATATTGTAATTATAATTTTTTATATTATTGTTAGTATAGTAGGGAACTGTTTACAGGCAAGCGGCGCAAGCGTTCCACCACCAGTTAGCCGATAAAGAAATACTATACCCAATTGTATTCTTCCTCAGATAGTCTATGAGTACTATAAATGCGATTGGGTCCAGAATATCTTACTGCAGTACAACTTTTATACCTGCAGTATCCCTTTGGGTCCTTTCATGCACCATTACACAACTTTGGGAGTAGTTGTAAAGTACCAATGACCATGGCTCTGAAATAGGGTAGTGGCGGACAATTGATAACAAGACACTCCTGTTAGTTGAATCAAAAGCATTCTTAAAGTCAATAAATGTGATGATGAGTGGAAGTTGACAGCACTTAGTGCTGGCCAATTTTTTCGAGTTTACCCGTCATGTAAGTAATTACTTCTTTTCTTATTTTTATATTTAAGATGGTGAGATATCTGCCAAGGTTTCTTCGATCTAGTATTTGGATATTTGTTTATAGTTTTCATAACCATTAATTTGCCAGACTTATTTTAGTCCGGATCTGGCAGCTGACCTGGTGATCAGCTCCGGCGGCAACAGCAGCCGAAATTCACATTTATGGAATGGCCCGCCCCCGGCCCGGAACACTTTGTCTAGTGATGTTATTTGACCTACATTTATGATGATGTGTTCAGGACCATCTTGTTGACCGCTGTAATGATGTAACCATTTTTATCTGCTCTCTAGCCGTTGAAAGTTGTTCTATTGAGAGGCAGTTCAAAAATATTTTTAAAAGAAAATTAAATGAGAGTGTCTATGTTTTGAAGTGATACCATCGTGTACCTTTAGGATGAGTAAATTATACAATACTACACCTGCGGCGGACGAAAACATTAAAAACATATTCCTATCAATACTGGAATAATTGTATAAAATTAAAGCCTCGTATTTTTTTGCATTATAAAATTGGGTGTTCCAGGCATGTTAACGAGTCTTCAAACGAAACCTTTACCCCATTATTTGACCAACCCAAAGACAAACCTTTTTCAAAAACATTATTCTGACGTCTGCAGCTGGATGTTAGTGCTGGGATAGTGTTTCAAGCAAGAGGAGAACATTTTAAGCTAAGTCCTGCATTTTGGGTTCGAAAAGTAACCATGGGTTTACCATTAAGGTAAGACTTAACATTAAAGATAAAACCTTTAGTGTAATCTAACATTGACAGGCAAGAATTTCCCAATACCCTCGTGTCTGGCGCTGACGAAAGCACACAAGTGATTTGTCATGATTGTTAATTTCCTTCTTATTTCATCTCAAAAGTCAACAGTGTTAACACAAAAGATGCCAGTATGGAGGCCATTGACTCGCTGTCTCATTCAATCTTCACAATTTCCTGAAGTCGAACATCAAATTTCGGCGAGTTTTGAAAGCATTAGAAAAAGGTACTCATTGATTACTTAAGACCAGATTGTTCTTCACTATTATAGCCCTGTACTCGAATTGCTACAAGCAACATTTTGGAATATCGACTTTATCTTAGAGCTAAATTCACTATATACATCACGTACGTTTATCAATGCTGCTCACAAACGCCGCAGTCTTACATATCAAAACTTTATTAGAAGAAGAAACAGACAAGACTTTCGGAATACCAGATGTTTAAATTAAATTGCCTCTACAAGTACGTTACGAAGTCCGCTGCCGGCCTGTGTCGTATTTGATAAGGAAATGAGAATTATATCATATAACTTAAACTTGGACAAATTGAAACATGTGCTAGCGTCAAATTATCACTATCTAGCTAAATAACATTACATTACTATAAGGAATTGTTTTGCATTCATTTATTACGATTTGTAAGACGGTAGGATCCGGATTTGTAGAATTGTAAAAAATGCAAAGATACCTGTCAGCGGTCTCACGTAAATCCATATAAATAAATTGAACAGTGCCTTTTATTGTGCAATGCATTCAACTATTTATTAAGATAAAGTTTAAGAGCACGTTTACAACGTATTAGGACCGTAGCCAGCACTGTCCAGCAAGAACAAATGTATATTTATATTTATATTTAGAAGTAAAAGTATCACAGACAGCTATACAGTGCTCGATACCAATAAATGGTAGAGCTATTTTAAAAATATAGACACAGATATTAATACATTTCACAACACTGTGTTTCACGCCAAAGCGATCTTCAGGTGAATAAATTAAAAATGAAAAACACGATGATCAAAGGCCTTTCCAAAAACTCCGTAACCTAGCAACGAAATAAAGCGTGCACGCAACGTACGCGGTGTCGAAAAACACACCTGGCGTGCACACTTTATTTCGTTGCTAGGTTACGGAGTTTTTGGAAAGGCCTTTGATCATCGTGTTTTTCATTTTTAATTTATTCACCTGAAGATCGCTTTAAACACAGTGTTGTGAAATGTATTAATATCTGTGTCTATATTTTTATATTTATATTTATATAGATTTTTTTTTTTGGGGTGCGGATTTTCTAAAGTTTACTTCTTCGCGTCACAGGATGGTCCCTCGTAATTTATGTTTTATATACAATGAAGTCCTAATCAAAGGCATGTTGTGCAACAATTTGTGTGTTTTTATATAGAAATTGTTAGTGATTATCATAGTAGGGATATTTGTTTACGAGCCAGCGACGCAATTCGCAAGCCTTCCACCACCAGTTAGTCGATCAAAAAATACCATACCCAATCTACTATGCACCCAAACCATACGAAGGGGAAGCCAACTTGATACAGAGTGTTTAGACCAATCAAATTAAGAAAAATAAAGGATTAACCAACTACTAATTGCAACAGAATCCATGTAATCACCATTCATTTCAGAAAAGCATATTTAATAACATTATAATAACTATTCCACTACTTTTTTATACGTTTTTGTGTTAGCTTTAGGGAGATTGACGCATGCGAAATGGATTCTGTTGCAATTAGTGGTGGGTGATTGTTTAATTTGATTGGCCTAGTACTTCTAGACAGAAAACAATCCGGCTGAACACATAGGATAAGTAAGGGTTCGGTGGTGAATTGCCTTTAAATTCCACTTTCCAAGAGACTTTCATACACCATACGTATTCGTCTGTTCCTCACTGAGTATCTCTAGTCGTCTGCAATTGCTCGCTGCTCAGACATTTTACCTTTCTTCCATTTTCATTATTTCTATGCCATGTTCGTTTTTTCACTCCTTGGACCCCTCTCTTTTCTTTTCAATCTCCTTCATTTTACCTTTTATTCGTGTTTAAGGAAATGACACCAAATCGATCACAAACACCTATGCTTCACTATAGTTATGTTCACACTCTCACCTTGACTCCTACTCGGGAATTGCTAGGAGGCACTTATCTATTCAGATATCAAGTAGAGCCAAGAAAACAAATTTGCAAGGTTTTGAATTGTGACATATAAGTGAATCATTGTCATTGCTGCAAAATATGAAAACATTTTGTAACTATTAATCATTTGATTTGTGGATTTGGTGTAAAAAAAGTATGCCCAATGATAAATATTGCTTTCAATAATTACTATATTTAGCTACAATTTCGCACTAAATGAACGAATGATTGGGCAAAGAGACAAATTAAACTAGTAATTTACGGAGAAATGTTTTATCTTGTTTTGCACCGTACTAAACAAAATGATATTGAAACGTCAAATTGATCACGATGCAGCTGTATTTTAATCTTTGCACTTGAAGAATATTTGATCAAATTTCGTGCTACTGTGCCCTAAATATCCATATGTCGGATTAACCTGATTACGTGTGTTTATCTATTTTGTAGTGTGTTTTAATGAAGCTTATTATGTTTTTTATTGTGTTTTTTGTGGTAAAAAATGTGTATTATATCGCGAATTTCAAAAATCAAAATTATTTGATCTCAGAAGGACATTCTTCGTGTTCACAATGCAATTCGATATGTCTGATGTGCTCTCATGTCCCACAAACAATACTGTCCAAACGCTCATACCCCAGCCCTTAAAGTCAATCTTTCTATGTTTTCCTATAGAAATAGTAGATCAGACATAACCTGCTAAAAACGTTCTACCTTTTCCTAGAATTCACATTTTACATTATTTGACAGCTTTAACTTAGACATTATACGCACTTGAATCGAATGTGTAGGAGATCATGGTCCATGGCTTAATTTAAATAGATAGTCTACCAATTTTTGAATACCGAGATCTTTATATGAAAGTAATAACCGTTAGTTATTGCTTTTAAGCATGTTGAGTGTGCAATCTGTCTACGATTGCATAATATCACATGATTAATGATATATCTGCCAGACTGGTGCTATTTGCGCGGAATTTGATATTCGTATTTTAAAAGCCATTCTAAATCAATTAAATTCATATTTTGCGAAAAAAGAACAAAACGTTTTCTTTGAGTCAGTTGGTTGGTTTGTGAGGCGAATGACAGGTGTGCCAAATATTAAATTTTTATCGATTCCATCAGCAATCGCATGAGACATGATGGCAGTTGATTATAATACCATCCATTTATTGACACTTCCCTAGACTTATCCACACCCACACTTCCATATTTGTTTGTATTTTTTTGTTCTTTTTCCAAAGGTCTGCGTGGCACATCCTCGTACCAACATTTTCGAAAGCCATACCCCCACAAGTTAACGGTATTATTGGTTATTCATAACCTCCGCGTATCACACCATATGTGCGTCCCAATCCAATTGCTCGTTATATGATATACGCTCTCGTGCGGAGTTTACATACTGCAGTTACTGTCCGTTTTCCTATACACAATACACAGTGCTCTTTCCCATTGGCGCGTGACCTCTACAAATAGCCCTACGTTAAAAGTATGGGGATATGACTAGTTAACGTCGCTGTGTGAAAAATAACCGACCAATATTAATAGTACTCTTCTAAAGTTCAAGAAAATATAGTTTTTAACATGTCCTAAATTTTTAGCTAATTTAGATGTTTGGAAATATTCGTACTTTGGTGTTTTAGTTAATGTTATAGGTAATAGTACATTGCCTAGTTAACGTCGCTGTGTGAAAAATAACCGGCCAATATTAAAAGTACTCTTCTAAAATTCTAGACAATATAGTTTTGTAACATGTCCTAAATTTTTAGCTAATTTAGGTGTTTGGAGAGGGTCGTACTTTTGTGTTTTAGGAAGGATATGTAAACGACAGATAACACCAAAAATATGAAGAAATTATTTCCAAACCGTGTTAAGTCAACAATCATTATGTTGCTCATTTTCAAGAATGCTGGTTTACAAAAAGCACGCCATTGTCTCATTTCGTGAACAAAAGTACACATACCATTGTTTCCTTTCGTTTCCTTTATAATCGGTTACCCAACTGAAGCTATAATACAATCTTTATTGCGATATCGCACATGAAAACAGTCACATGTGCACAGCCAGAGAAGATCCGATTTAATCAGTTGAGCTGTTTCAATGAGTGTTATCTTGGTTTAATAGCTTTTAATGGGGTTAAGTCCTGCAAAGGTCGAGATGAATTCTACTGTAGACATGACTGCATCATGATTGATATCCATCAATGACCTCCGCGTGTGATTACGCGGTAGAATGAATTCCGGGTGTGCGCATCTGTTGCGCCGGAACAACTATCATATTTGCACGGCCTCGTGCAAATTTTCACAATGCAAATTTTTCACAATGCCCTCCAAATAACTGACGCGCAGTTATCAGTTAACCTATAATTATATCACGGAATTGCTTACAGGTCTGAAGCGCAAACCTTCCATCACCCTGCCCATCTAACCAAGACCCAAGACATAAGACGTGTATTTACCCATCAAAACTACTTACATGCCAAATATACTGGATAAGTACGATTTTTTTATATGAGTTGCGGAAAAATTCAGCGTACGTACCAAAACACTTCTATGCCCGACTCCATACATCAGAATGTTGCTCGCTTAACAAATATCTAAGACACTTTCTCCATTTATCTTATTTCTATGTCACTGTCTTTCTGACCGTTTTCTTATTCCATGGTTCCTTCTTCTCTCTTCCCCTCATTCTCATCTCTCTCCTCCTCCTCCTCTCTCTCCGCATCTTTCCCCTTTTTGTCTCTATTCTCTTTCTTTCATGTGAAGAAACGACAGAAAATCATTCACAACTATGCTTCACTCCACTTACGTTCACAAAGTCACCTTGACTTTTACTCTGAACAGCTAGGAAAGTTTACCCATTCAAATGTAAATCTAGCAGCCAAGAAAAAAATTGCAAGGTCGCAAACTGTAATTAGCGATGAAATCTTCGAAGTCATCGCTGCATTAAAACACTTCTTCCTGTGTTTTTCAGACTTTTCATACTTTCCAATGTAAATTTGCATATAAACAGTTACGATATTTGCCCATAATCACCCTGAACAGCGTTAAAGTCTGATCAGGGCCGATGTGATTGATTTGATTAAGTGAATTTATCTATTTTATCTGCCCGTTCTTTTGCCAATAGATCAGAAATAATCCGCTGAAAGAAAATCCTGAATCTTCCTAGAATTCAGACTTAACATTATTTATCAGCTCTATACTTCGTTAATACAGCTCCGATTTACGTATCAAAGTCTCACTTGAATGTAGAGTATAATGAGCCATGTAACTGATGACTGGAAATAGCATTTTGTGTCCAAAGAGTATCATATTCCCCCACTAGCTGTCAGATTGTAACTATTACTTGTAAGTTTTTTTCACTGATTTAAAGATGGTCTACAAACAGGTTGATCCTCGCCTTTTGTTCATACATCAGACAGCCTACTAGCAGGATGGTGTTTACACCTGTTTTTCTGTATTTGGGGGTAGGGGGTAGGTTAGAACCTTAACCCCCAAGAAGTCCCAACCATCCCCAAATTTGCCCTTGTTTTTTTTTGTTTTCAACCTTTTGAGCCCTGATAACAACCTCACCCCCATACAATTCATCAAAAATATTTTGTAGTCTATAAACAGCGAGTTATGAGATAGAGAACGCTTGGCTTTGCAACTATTATACCCTAACTATCGTCTACGATCATGATGATTCTTTCATAACGATGCGACAAAATAACTTTGTGATGCTCCGGTAGCAAATTAATGAACAAATTCACTGGTATGAACAATATAGATTATAAGAATATTGATAACAAAATCTAATGATTTTAGCGAATGAAAATGAGTGAATATACAATTTGAAATAGAGTACATGTATAGTCCATAGAAACTCAAATTAATTGCTCTAGATTGTACTCAATTGATTTGATTATTGCTAATTACCGATGACCTGAATAAAATTCCATATTTTATGAAAACAATGCTTCTAGTGTAACAAATGATCAATTGTTAATGTGCTCGCGGCTATTGAAATGGGAACATGTACGTTTGATGTAAAACACGAACCATCAACTGTCATATTTCTTCGTAATTGGTAGAATGCTTCTTTAGCAATTAGCTCATTGATTAAAACATTAATCTCAGAGAACATGTTCAAAAAACTGAACTCACCCTTGTGCAGAGAGAGCGAGGAGAGAGAGAGAGAGATAGAATTAACGCTACACAATTACACCGAGACTATCGACACCAAGCAACATACCGTATACCATTTCATTTTTGTCCCTTCGGAGGCAAAATTAGACCTATGACGTCACGATGTTACTCTTTTGCCCGTAGCTATTTAACCGGAGTTAAATTCAGAGCAAACTGCATTTTCAACTCTACGAAGGCAAAATTAGACCTATGACGTCACAATGTTACTCTTTTGCCCGTAACTCCATATAAACCGTACAATATAGATAGGTCAAAGTATACTTTTTCTGATTCCTTATTGCTAGAGGATCACGATGGTGCGAGATTTGAACAGGTTTAAGTAATTTTGAACTTGACTTTCTGTGTTCAATGACCTTTTGCCACTAAATCAGGGTACTGGTGAATGCCCAAATATGACAACTTTACCATGATTTGCACAATTGTAGTGAAGGTGAACTCTGACATTAGCAGTGTGGGCGAGGTAATCAGCTTTGTTGTATTTTCTTTTTTCAATTGTCACACGTAAATTGAACATTGATGTATTGTCTGCAGTCTAGACCAGTCACGAAATCACCCCACTTCTATCTACTCTAAAAAGGATAGCTGATATAGCTGATAGCAGACGAAAAGGCAGACCTTAGGAGCTTATAATCTGGATATAATGCAGTCATCGAATTACTTACGGTGTTATTAGAGGTTGCTATTTATATGCCCCTATCATAGACTCAGTCTGGTGATTGTATTGTTATTTGAAGTTCAAACCAATGCTCCGATTTCAGTATATCTCAGTATACCTTTTATAGCAAAAGGACATGGCGTCTCTTACCTTGTAAAGTGAAGTGAAATCTGATCAGATCGATGTCATGAATGGTTATATATTTTCATCCATCAGAAATAGAGAAAATAAATCAGGATATGTGCATCCTCTCTGTTATCTACTAATGAAAATATATTCATGCCAAATATTTATTTTCTTTGATGATTTAAAGAGTCAAGAAATAATCGCATCTAATCACAAAATATATCACTTATATAGAAAATAAAACAATAGCAAACCAACATTAAGGACAACACTGTACATATAAGAAGAAAGTGAGTAAAGCACAACGAATTGCAGTATGAAATAATTACTTGAAAATAATACAATAGTTTAAAACGTATTATCTCTGCTTACCAGTGCTAGATGTATCGTTTCAAGTTTACCATTTAACAAAATGGCATATGATTATTGATTATTGATGAATATAATCTTGACCCGTTCGAGCTTAATATACTTTAAGCATGTTAAGTGTATTTTTAAGAGGGTAAGATTTACATTTCGTAAAAATTGAAGTTGATTATAATGAATATATTATAATTTGAAGACTCAATTAATTATTTTTCAGAAGTTTCCATGTCCTCACTAATAGTGAAATCATTGACACGCATACATACCAAGCGGATACAGAAAAAAATTTTAAATTTATTTATAACATTCGGCCGAAGCCAGGCTAATCCCAATAGTGCTCAGAGGCTACTAAATTTAAGGGACGCCATCCGGATATGACGAGACAGGGATATGGGAAGAGGTCCGATTTTAGATGCAGAAGGAAAACCGGAGCACCCGGAGAAAAACCTGCGATGACGAGCATGGATCGGCAACCAAACTCACATGTGGAGCCGCGGGGAATTGAACCCGGCCACAGTGGTGAGAAGCGAGTGAGAAGACCACTACACTAACCCACCCTCCAAAATTTATTGTCAGCAGCTGCATTTTCGGTTATTCCTTTTCTCAATCGATCTTTCCCACTTATTCCACAAGTAAGCACTGAACAAAATAAATTGCTGTATAAAATCGATTATCCCGAGATGAGTGGTCGTCACGTTTTATTCGTTCCATTTCAAACAATTTTTGTCCAAAAAAAGGAGTGAAAGGTTAGGAATCCCACCAAACAAATTTTCTTAAAAAGGGGCCAAACTGGATTTCAACCATTTTTCCGGTTTTCAACTGAATTTACAATAAATGTGCACATAATTCCACCTAGATGTATCAATTCAAGTACAGGTGTCACCAAAATTGTCAGACCGTCCATATCAATTTCGATGACCATCAAAATTAATGTGGACCGTCTATTTTGCGGTGTTTACACTTTACATAAAATATTGTTAAATTAGCGTTACAATAGTTAATGAGACAAGCTGTGTTAAAGAAGTTTAAAGAGAAGGTAAGAAAGGTATAGAGCTTAAAGAGTTAATTGTCTTCAAGCCCATAATGATTTGTGGCTATAATATGGCGATATTGAAACCATTTCACACAATTATTTCATATGATTTTATTACAAGACTAAACGAGCTGACAAGTTAATTACATCTCATGTTCGTCAGCCATGTCAGTACTTAATGATTGTAAGTGTCTTTTGTTTCACGTGTGTAGACGTGTCAATACTACTCAATTTTGTCTCATTTTTCGTCGTGGTGTTGAAAAATGAAATGTCAATGCTCGCATGGACACACGGATACAAACATTATCACAGTTATTAGATGATTTCATACACTTTGTTTTAATCCATTGTCTAGTAACTGAATAGAAATTTGGGTGTTAAAAAATGTTAAAATTGTTCGTAAGCAATGGTAAATCAATCCTGTTATTCATCTTTCAGTACAGGCATTTTTATTGTAATTGAAGACATTCGGAAGAGATATGTTCGTCCGTTTAGGCCATTCTACACTAAATCCATGAAATTCAAGCCATATACCATGATAGTTCAAAGGAATATTGAAAGCTTCCAATTCCGTACAATTCTCACTTTTCAATACTACTTGAGATATAGGTATTGGGAATACGAGGAAATACAGTTCAAAACATAAAAGTGAGTCGTATGACATGTATGAATTCATTGTGTATTCCACACCAGAAACAAAACTTTTAAAAGTCAATCTTTTAACTTTTTTAATGAAAAGTCTTGTATTTTACTTTTTTAAAACGTGAGGATGAATTTAAATTGTGCAAAGTATTAAAAAAAAAATTGGTGAAATAGTACTCTTATTTTAGTCCCGATAGCACAATAATTGAAAAAAACGGCATTTATTTAAAGCCACACAAATAATGAGCATATGGATAAACTTATTAATAAACAGAAACTAATTGGTTTACTGAAAGAGAATATACAAGTGAGATGATTGAACATTATAATTGCCAATATGATTGTGAAAGAAGACAGTGATTGAAGGGTTTGTATTTAAACTAATTTCTTCCCATAACGATAACAATTTGTTTCTAACGCTATTAAATACTGACTGAACTTTAAACATTGATAGCAAAAAGTGTAAAAATTACCAACACGATCCTGTTATAACGAATTATTATAGTCCTGTCAATACTAAGTGATTTCAAGTGTACTTGTAGGTATCAAATACAATATTCTTTGCCGAGATAAAGAACTTGTATTGATTCCACAAGTTCATAATAGACCGCCATACGTATTGAAAATTAATGCTTATAATTTGTACACTATGTATTCGTAGTAATGAGAAATAATTTTTAAAATGTATTCCAACATACATCGCAGACACATTGGGCTATTCAAGAAAATAGATAGTGAAAATAGAGGAGTTCGGATTTCCGGACTTTTTGTCCAGTCGTGATTGTTGGAACTTCAGACTTTTAAAGTGCCCAAAGCTAGCGAAAATATCCATCAGAAAAATAGTTCAAACTCAGAAATCATCAATTTGAGAGCTCATTTCGGATAATTCCGTGATCTTTTATACACTCTTTTTTTTTGTATTTCTCAGCTTTTTCCAGTAACATTGGCACCTATAATTCCAGGTTTTCAGGAAGCAAACCTGGAAATCCAGATATATTTATTTTATTGAAAATTAACTCATCTATAGGGGTATGCACTGATTTTCTGGAATAGCCCATTAATGACGTTAACCGTCATTGAATTTAAATGACTAATACTATAAACCGAGCCATTTTCTGGGACCGTATCACTTAATATATTTTGTTGAATTTAACACAATGCTATAGCGTTAAAATCTATAACATTAATATGCATGAGATTTATTTTCAACCTAGGCTCATTCTAAGGTGTCCTCATATCTTACACGTTCATATATCCCTTTATTTTTACCATAGCTTTACTAAAGTAGTGTTTTAATAAAAGTCAAATAGCTTCGATAGATTAACCCTAGCACTACGAAGGTTGTACCAACCTTCACTAAGGCTTTTCATAAAAACAAATGCATGTATTTACGCCCAAATGACTTCATCTAATCCTATATCCATCCTTTGTGCTCATCTAAGTGTTAAAATTTGTACCCCATAAATCAAACATTACCATAATTATAGGTGTGTTGATGAGGCCCACTATATAGTTTCTACAGTAAAATTCACGAGTTAAATTTCTCTGGTAAAATTATTCTATGAAATATCAACCTTTTATTTAGTAGTAAATCTGGTAAACATCGCCGGCAATCAATCAATCAGACATATGTGGTAAATGTTTGTAATTATTTTGGTATCAGTGGATAGAGGAAATCCATAGCTATAGATTGGATTCAATAATGGTATATGGCGTTTAATATAGAAAATCAGGGGTTTGGAACAATCGGCCCCTTCGTACTACAAAAGTGGCTAATTAGAACGAAGGGACAAAGTGTTCAAAAGTACTTTATTCACAAACCAGATCTTATTTTACTTCGTCTCCACAGGCTATTTGCTTACATTTTCTGCCGAAATTGTTCTTTTGCACAAAATTCAGTGGATTGAAATTCACTTTATCACTTATCATTGACACTGCCTTGACAGTGGTTTGTTACCACTACACCAGTGGTTTCATTAGACTGGCAACCCAACACATCTGACCACTTCCTTTTACAGGTGACAGGAACTGTCGCAGAGGGCGAGATGAATTGGTCAAAAATATTTCCGACTGGATATGTCCCCTAGTCCTTGTTTAGATTGTGGTAAAACGTCCCTAAAATGTGAAACTATGATCTTCATTTTTCTTAAAATAGTAAAAAAATGTCTGCAGTTGAATCTATACTTTTTTATCTAAATATTTTGAAACTTCAACATGCCTCACCTGTTCTTCCGTCACTACTCTGGTTTGGCCTGGTGATTGCATCTGACTATCAACAGTGGGCTTGTGATCAGATACAATGCTTGCTTTGATATTTGTTTAATTTATTCTGTTAATTCTGTTTTGTTGTTAATTCAATTGTTTTGTTAATTCTGGCAATTGTCATTTTATCATTTTTTTTGTAAAAACGTTGTGAAATAAATGTATCTTGACTTGAATGTTTCTTGAATAAAATGTCATTAATTGATTTCTAGAAATCAGATATCGAGAAAAATAGAATAAGTGAAGCTTCTCTCTTGAATCACAAAACGATAAATTCACAACATCATCATTAAAATAGAAATTAAGCCGACAACAGCGACAAAACAGGTCTACGTATTGCATTGTCTTCTTCTGTAGATACGAAATAGGCTGAATTTATTCAAATTAATGTTGATCTGATCACGTGTTTTGAAGCAAAGTCTTTTAAGCGCATTATCCACGGCGTGTAATACCTATCAGGATAATCTAAGATTTAATGGCGAAATCATATATTTATATTTATATTTAGAAGTAAAAGTATCACAGACAGCTATACAGTGCTCGATACCAATAAATGGTAGAGCTATTTTAAAAATATAGACACAGATATTAATACATTTCACAACACTGTGTTTCACGCCAAAGCGATCTTCAGGTGAATAAATTAAAAATGAAAAACACGATGATCAAAGGCCTTTCAAAAACTCCGTAACCTAGCAACGAAATAAAGCGTGCACGCAACGTACGCGGTGTCGAAAAACACACCTAGCGCAAGTATGACACCGCGTTCGTTGCGTGCACGCTTTATTTCGTTGCTAGGTTACGGAGTTTTATTGGAAAGGCCTTTGATCATAGTGTTTTTCATTTTTAATTTATTCACCTGAAGATCGCTTTGGCGTGAAACACAGTGTTGTGAAATGTATTAATATCTGTGTCTATATTTTTATATTTATATTTATATAGATTTTTTTTGGGGGGTGCGGATTTTCTAAAGTTTACTTCTTCGCGTCACAGGATGGTCCTCGTAATTTATGTTTTATATACAATGAAGTCCTAATCAAAGGCATGTTGTGCAACAATTTGTGTGTTTTTATATAGAAATTGTTAGTGATTATCATAGTAGGGATATTTGTTTACGAGCCAGCGACGCAATTCGCAAGCCTTCCACCACCAGTTAGTCGATCAAAAAATACCATACCCAATCTACTATGCACCCAAACCATACGAAGGGAAGCCAACTTGATACAGAGTGTTTAGACCAATCAAATTAAGAAAAATAAAGGATTAACCAACTACTAATTGCAACAGAATCCATGTAATCACCATTCATTTCAGAAAAGCATATTTAATAACATTATAATAACTATTCCACTACTTTTTTATACGTTTTTGTGTTAGCTTTAGGGAGATTGACGCATGCGAAATGGATTCTGTTGCAATTAGTGGTGGGTGATTGTTTAATTTGATTGGCCTAGTACTTCTAGACAGAAAACAATCCGGCTGAACACATAGGATAAGTAAGGGTTCGGTGGTGAATTGCCTTTAAATTCCACTTTCCAAGAGACTTTCATACACCATACGTATTCGTCTGTTCCTCACTGAGTATCTCTAGTCGTCTGCAATTGCTCGCTGCTCAGACATTTTACCTTTCTTCCATTTTCATTATTTCTATGCCATGTTCGTTTTTTCACTCCTTGGACCCCTCTCTTTTCTTTTCAATCTCCTTCATTTTACCTTTTATTCGTGTTTAAGGAAATGACACCAAATCGATCACAAACACCTATGCTTCACTATAGTTATGTTCACACTCTCACCTTGACTCCTACTCGGGAATTGCTAGGAGGCACTTATCTATTCAGATATCAAGTAGAGCCAAGAAAACAAATTTGCAAGGTTTTGAATTGTGACATATAAGTGAATCATTGTCATTGCTGCAAAATATGAAAACATTTTGTAACTATTAATCATTTGATTTGTGGATTTGGTGTAAAAAAAGTATGCCCAATGATAAATATTGCTTTCAATAATTACTATATTTAGCTACAATTTCGCACTAAATGAACGAATGATTGGGCAAAGAGACAAATTAAACTAGTAATTTACGGAGAAATGTTTTATCTTGTTTTGCACCGTACTAAACAAAATGATATTGAAACGTCAAATTGATCACGATGCAGCTGTATTTTAATCTTTGCACTTGAAGAATATTTGATCAAATTTCGTGCTACTGTGCCCTAAATATCCATATGTCGGATTAACCTGATTACGTGTGTTTATCTATTTTGTAGTGTGTTTTAATGAAGCTTATTATGTTTTTTATTGTGTTTTTTGTGGTACGTAAAAATGTGTATTATATCGCGAATTTCAAAAAATCAAAATTATTTGATCTCAGAAGGACATTCTTCGTATTCACAATGCAATTCGATATGTCTGATGTGCTCTCATGTCCCACAAACAATACTGTCCAAACGCTCATACCCCAGCCCTTAAAGTCAATCTTTCTATGTTTTCCTATAGAAATAGTAGATCAGACATAACCTGCTAAAAACGTTC
Organism: Amphiura filiformis; assembly: GCF_039555335.1. Classification (NCBI taxonomy): domain Eukaryota; kingdom Metazoa; phylum Echinodermata; class Ophiuroidea; order Amphilepidida; family Amphiuridae; genus Amphiura; species Amphiura filiformis. Next base: position 38,860,508 of record NC_092644.1, on the reverse strand, counting down.
TACCTTTTCCTAGAATTCACATTTTACATTATTTGACAGCTTTAACTTAGACATTATACGCACTTGAATCGAATGTGTAGGAGATCATGGTCCATGGCTTAATTTAAATAGATAGTCTACCAATTTTTGAATACCGAGATCTTTATATGAAAGTAATAACCGTTAGTTATTGCTTTTAAGCATGTTGAGTGTGCAATCTGTCTACGATTGCATAATATCACATGATTAATGATATATCTGCCAGACTGGTGCTATTTGCGCGGAATTTGATATTCGTATTTTAAAAGCCATTCTAAATCAATTAAATTCATATTTTGCGAAAAAAGAACAAAACGTTTTCTTTGAGTCAGTTGGTTGGTTTGTGAGGCGAATGACAGGTGTGCCAAATATTAAATTTTTATCGATTCCATCAGCAATCGCATGAGACATGATGGCAGTTGATTATAATACCATCCATTTATTGACACTTCCCTAGACTTATCCACACCCACACTTCCATATTTGTTTGTATTTTTTTGTTCTTTTTCCAAAGGTCTGCGTGGCACATCCTCGTACAAACATTTTTGAAAACCATACCCCCACAAGTTAACGGTATTATTGGTTATTCATAACCTCCGCGTATCACACCATATGTGCGTCCCAATCCAATTGCTCGTTATATGATATACGCTCTCGTGCGGAGTTTACATACTGCAGTTACTGTCCGTTTTCCTATACACAATACACAGTGCTCTTTCCCATTGGCGCGTGACCTCTACAAATAGCCCTACGTTAAAAGTATGGGGATATGACTAGTTAACGTCGCTGTGTGAAAAATAACCGACCAATATTAATAGTACTCTTCTAAAGTTCAAGAAAATATAGTTTTTTAACATGTACTAAATGTTTAGATAATTTAGATGTTTGGAAATATTCGTACTTTGGTGTTTTAGTTAATGTTATAGGTAATAGTACATTGCCTAGTTAACGTCGCTGTGTGAAAAATAACCGGCCAATATTAAAAGTACTCTTCTAAAATTCTAGACAATATAGTTTTGTAACATGTCCTAAATTTTTAGCTAATTTAGGTGTTTGGAGAGGGTCGTACTTTTGTGTTTTAGGAAGGATATGTAAACGACAGATAACACCAAAAATATGAAGAAATTATTTCCAAACCGTGTTAAGTCAACAATCATTATGTTGCTCATTTTCAAGAATGCTGGTTTACAAAAAGCACGCCATTGTCTCATTTCGTGAACAAAAGTACACATACCATTGTTTCCTTTCGTTTCCTTTATAATCGGTTACCCAACTGAAGCTATAATACAATCTTTATTGCGATATCGCACATGAAAACAGTCACATGTGCACAGCCAGAGAAGATCCGATTTAATCAGTTGAGCTGTTTCAATGAGTGTTATCTTGGTTTAATAGCTTTTAATGGGGTTAAGTCCTGCAAAGGTCGAGATGAATTCTACTGTAGACATGACTGCATCATGATTGATATCCATCAATGACCTCCGCGTGTGATTACGCGGTAGAATGAATTCCAGGTGTGCGCATCTGTTGCGCCGGAACAACTATCATATTTGCACGGCCTCGTGCAAATTTTCACAATGCAAATTTTTCACAATGCCTCCAAATAACTGACGCGCAGTTATCAGTTAACCTATAATTATATCACGGAATTGCTTACAGGTCTGAAGCGCAAACCTTCCATCACCCTGCCCATCTAACCAAGACCCAAGACATAAGACGTGTATTTACCCATCAAAACTACTTACATGCCAAATATACTGGATAAGTACGATTTTTTATATGAGTTGCGGAAAAATTCAGCGTACGTACCAAAACACTTCTATGCCCGACTCCATACATCAGAATGTTGCTCGCTTAACAAATATCTAAGACACTTTCTCCATTTATCTTATTTCTATGTCACTGTCTTTCTGACCGTTTTCTTATTCCATGGTTCCTTCTTCTCTCTTCCCCTCATTCTCATCTCTCTCCTCCTCCTCCTCTCTCTCCGCATCTTTCCCCTTTTTTGTCTCTATTCTCTTTCTTTCATGTGAAGAAACGACAGAAAATCATTCACAACTATGCTTCACTCCACTTACGTTCACAAAGTCACCTTGACTTTTACTCTGAACAGCTAGGAAAGTTTACCCATTCAAATGTAAATCTAGCAGCCAAGAAAAAATTGCAAGGTCGCAAACTGTAATTAGCGATGAAATCTTCGAAGTCATCGCTGCATTAAAACTACTTCTTCCTGTGTTTTTCAGACTTTTCATACTTTCCAATGTAAATTTGCATATAAACAGTTACGATATTTGCCCATAATCACCCTGAACAGCGTTAAAGTCTGATCAGGGCCGATGTGATTGATTTGATTAAGTGAATTTATCTATTTTATCTGCCCGTTCTTTTGCCAATAGATCAGAAATAATCCGCTGAAAGAAAATCCTGAATCTTCCTAGAATTCAGACTTAACATTATTTATCAGCTCTATACTTCGTTAATACAGCTCCGATTTACGTATCAAAGTCTCACTTGAATGTAGAGTATAATGAGCCATGTAACTGATGACTGGAAATAGCATTTTGTGTCCAAAGAGTATCATATTCCCCCACTAGCTGTCAGATTGTAACTATTACTTGTAAGTTTTTTTCACTGATTTAAAGATGGTCTACAAACAGGTTGATCCTCGCCTTTTGTTCATACATCAGACAGCCTACTAGCAGGATGGTGTTTACACCTGTTTTTCTGTATTTGGGGGTAGGGGGTAGGTTAGAACCTTAACCCCCAAGAAGTCCCAACCATCCCCAAATTTGCCCTTGTTTTTTTTTGTTTTCAACCTTTTGAGCCCTGATAACAACCTCACCCCCATACAATTCATCAAAAATATTTTGTAGTCTATAAACAGCGAGTTATGAGATAGAGAACGCTTGGCTTTGCAACTATTATACCCTAACTATCGTCTACGATCATGATGATTCTTTCATAACGATGCGACAAAATAACTTTGTGATGCTCCGGTAGCAAATTAATGAACAAATTCACTGGTATGAACAATATAGATTATAAGAATATTGATAACAAAATCTAATGATTTTAGCGAATGAAAATGAGTGAATATACAATTTGAAATAGAGTACATGTATAGTCCATAGAAACTCAAATTAATTGCTCTAGATTGTACTCAATTGATTTGATTATTGCTAATTACCGATGACCTGAATAAAATTCCATATTTTATGAAAACAATGCTTCTAGTGTAACAAATGATCAATTGTTAATGTGCTCGCGGCTATTGAAATGGGAACATGTACGTTTGATGTAAAACACGAACCATCAACTGTCATATTTCTTCGTAATTGGTAGAATGCTTCTTTAGCAATTAGCTCATTGATTAAAACATTAATCTCAGAGAACATGTTCAAAAAACTGAACTCACCCTTGTGCAGAGAGAGCGAGGAGAGAGAGAGAGAGATAGAATTAACGCTACACAATTACACCGAGACTATCGACACCAAGCAACATACCGTATACCATTTCATTTTTGTCCTTCGGAGGCAAAATTAGACCTATGACGTCACGATGTTACTCTTTTGCCCGTAGCTATTTAACCGGAGTTAAATTCAGAGCAAACTGCATTTTCAACTCTACGAAGGCAAAATTAGACCTATGACGTCACAATGTTACTCTTTTGCCCGTAACTCCATATAAACCGTACAATATAGATAGGTCAAAGTATACTTTTTCTGATTCCTTATTGCTAGAGGATCACGATGGTGCGAGATTTGAACAGGTTTAAGTAATTTTGAACTTGACTTTCTGTGTTCAATGACCTTTTGCCACTAAATCGGGGTACTGGTGAATGCCCAAATATGACAACTTTACCATGATTTGCACAATTGTAGTGAAGGTGAACTCTGACATTAGCAGTGTGGGCGAGGTAATCAGCTTTGTTGTATTTTCTTTTTCAATTGTCACACGTAAATTGAACATTGATGTATTGTCTGCAGTTTAGACCAGTCACGAAATCACACCTCTTCTATCTACTCTAACAAGGATAGCTGATATATCTGATAGCAGACGAAAAGGCAGACCTTAGGAGCTTATAATCTGGATATAATGCAGTCATCGAATTACTTACGGTGTTATTAGAGGTTGCTATTTATATGCCCCTATCATAGACTCAGTCTGGTGATTGTATTGTTATTTGAAGTTCAAACCAATGCTCCGATTTCAGTATATCTCAGTATACCTTTTATAGCAAAAGGACATGGCGTCTCTTACCTTGTAAAGTGAAGTGAAATCTGATCAGATCGATGTCATGAATGGTTATATATTTTCATCCATCAGAAATAGAGAAAATAAATCAGGATATGTGCATCCTCTCTGTTATCTACTAATGAAAATATATTCATGCCAAATATTTATTTTCTTTGATGATTTAAAGAGTCAAGAAATAATCGCATCTAATCACAAAATATATCACTTATATAGAAAATAAAACAATAGCAAACCAACATTAAGGACAACACTGTACATATAAGAAGAAAGTGAGTAAAGCACAACGAATTGCAGTATGAAATAATTACTTGAAAATAATACAATAGTTTAAAACGTATTATCTCTGCTTACCAGTGCTAGATGTATCGTTTCAAGTTTACCATTTAACAAAATGGCATATGATTATTGATTATTGATGAATATAATCTTGACCCGTTCGAGCTTAATATACTTTAAGCATGTTAAGTGTATTTTTAAGAGGGTAAGATTTACATTTCGTAAAAATTGAAGTTGATTATAATGAATATATTATAATTTGAAGACTCAATTAATTATTTTTCAGAAGTTTCCATGTCCTCACTAATAGTGAAATCATTGACACGCATACATACCAAGCGGATACAGAAAATCATGTTAAATTTATTTATAACATTCGGCCGAAGCCAGGCTAATCCCAATAGTGCTCAGAGGCTACTAAATTTAAGGGACGCCATCCGGATATGACGAGACAGGGATATGGGAAGAGGTCCGATTTTAGATGCAGAAGGAAAACCGGAGCACCCGGAGAAAAACCTGCGATGACGAGCATGGATCGGCAACCAAACTCACATGTGGAGCCGCGGGGAATTGAACCCGGGCCACAGTGGTGAGAAGCGAGTGAGAAGACCACTACACTAACCCACCCTCCAAAATTTATTGTCAGCAGCTGCATTTTCGGTTATTCCTTTTCTCAATCGATCTTTCCCACTTATTCCACAAGTAAGCACTGAACAAAATAAATTGCTGTATAAAATCGATTATCCTGAGATGAGTGGTCGTCACGTTTTATTCGTTCCATTTCAAACAATTTTTGTCCAAAAAAAGGAGTGAAAGGTTAGGAATCCCACCAAACAAATTTTCTTAAAAAGGGGCCAAACTGGATTTCAACCATTTTTCCGGTTTTCAACTGAATTTACAATAAATGTGCACATAATTCCACCTAGATGTATCAATTCAAGTACAGGTGTCACCAAAATTGTCAGACCGTCCATATCAATTTCGATGACCATCAAAATTAATGTGGACCGTCTATTTTGCGGTGTTTACACTTTACATAAAATATTGTTAAATTAGCGTTACAATAGTTAATGAGACAAGCTGTGTTAAAGAAGTTTAAAGAGAAGGTAAGAAAGGTATAGAGCTTAAAGAGTTAATTGTCTTCAAGCCCATAATGATTTGTGGCTATAATATGGCGATATTGAAACCATTTCACACAATTATTTCATATGATTTTATTACAAGACTAAACGAGCTGACAAGTTAATTACATCTCATGTTCGTCAGCCATGTCAGTACTTAATGATTGTAAGTGTCTTTTGTTTCACGTGTGTAGACGTGTCAATACTACTCAATTTTGTCTCATTTTTCGTCGTGGTGTTGAAAAATGAAATGTCAATGCTCGCATGGACACACGGATACAAACATTATCACAGTTATTAGATGATTTCATACACTTTGTTTTAATCCATTGTCTAGTAACTGAATAGAAATTTGGGTGTTAAAAAATGTTAAAATTGTTCGTAAGCAATGGTAAATCAATCCTGTTATTCATCTTTCAGTACAGGCATTTTTATTGTAATTGAAGACATTCGGAAGAGATATGTTCGTCCGTTTAGGCCATTCTACACTAAATCCATGAAATTCAAGCCATATACCATGATAGTTCAAAGGAATATTGAAAGCTTCCAATTCCGTACAATTCTCACTTTTCAATACTACTTGAGATATAGGTATTGGGAATACGAGGAAATACAGTTCAAAACATAAAAGTGAGTCGTATGACATGTATGAATTCATTGTGTATTCCACACCAGAAACAAAACTTTTAAAAGTCAATCTTTTAACTTTTTTAATGAAAAGTCTTGTATTTTACTTTTTTAAAACGTGAGGATGAATTTAAATTGTGCAAAGTATTAAAAAAAAAAATTGGTGAAATAGTACTCTTATTTTAGTCCCGATAGCAAAAAAAAAAAAAAAAACGGCATTTATTTAAAGCCACACAAATAATGAGCATATGGATAAACTTATTAATAAACAGAAACTAATTGGTTTACTGAAAGAGAATATACAAGTGAGATGATTGAACATTATAATTGCCAATATGATTGTGAAAGAAGACAGTGATTGAAGGGTTTGTATTTAAACTAATTTCTTCCCATAACGATAACAATTTGTTTCTAACGCTATTAAATACTGACTGAACTTTAAACATTGATAGCAAAAAGTGTAAAAATACCAACACGATCCTGTTATAACGAATTATTATAGTCCTGTCAATACTAAGTGATTTCAAGTGTACTTGTAGGTATCAAATACAATATTCTTTGCCGAGATAAAGAACTTGTATTGATTCCACAAGTTCATAATAGACCGCCATACGTATTGAAAATTAATGCTTATAATTTGTACACTATGTATTCGTAGTAATGAGAAATAATTTTTAAAATGTATTCCAACATACATCGCAGACACATTGGGCTATTCAAGAAAATAGATAGTGAAAATAGAGGAGTTCGGATTTCCGGACTTTTTGTCCAGTCGTGATTGTTGGAACTTCAGACTTTTAAAGTGCCCAAAGCTAGCGAAAATATCCATCAGAAAAATAGTTCAAACTCAGAAATCATCAATTTGAGAGCTCATTTCGGATAATTCCGTGATCTTTTATACACTCTTTTTTTTTGTATTTCTCAGCTTTTTCCAGTAACATTGGCACCTATAATTCCAGGTTTTCAGGAAGCAAACCTGGAAATCCAGATATATTTATTTTATTGAAAATTAACTCATCTATAGGGGTATGCACTGATTTTATGGAATAGCCCATTAATGACGTTAACCGTCATTGAATTTAAATGACTAATACTATAAACCGAGCCATTTTCTGGGACCGTATCACTTAATATATTTTGTTGAATTTAACACAATGCTATAGCGTTAAAATCTATAACATTAATATGCATGAGATTTATTTTCAACCTAGGCTCATTCTAAGGTGTCCTCATATCTTACACGTTCATATATCCCTTTATTTTTACCATAGCTTTACTAAAGTAGTGTTTTAATAAAAGTCAAATAGCTTCGATAGATTAACCCTAGCACTACGAAGGTTGTACCAACCTTCACTAAGGCTTTTCATAAAAACAAATGCATGTATTTACGCCCAAATGACTTCATCTAATCCTATATCCATCCTTTGTGCTCATCTAAGTGTTAAAATTTGTACCCCATAAATCAAACATTACCATAATTATAGGTGTGTTGATGAGGCCCACTATATAGTTTCTACAGTAAAATTCACGAGTTAAATTTTCTCTGGTAAAATTATTCTATGAAATATCAACCTTTTATTTAGTAGTAAATCTGGTAAACATCGCCGGCAATCAATCAATCAGACATATGTGGTAAATGTTTGTAATTATTTTGGTATCAGTGGATAGAGGAAATCCATAGCTATAGATTGGATTCAATAATGGTATATGGCGTTTAATATAGAAAATCAGGGGTTTGGAACAATCGGCCCCTTCGTACTACAAAAGTGGCTAATTAGAACGAAGGGACAAAGTGTTCAAAAGTACTTTATTCACAAACCAGATCTTATTTTACTTCGTCTCCACAGGCTATTTGCTTACATTTTCTGCCGAAATTGTTCTTTTGCACAAAATTCAGTGGATTGAAATTCACTTTATCACTTATCATTGACACTGCCTTGACAGTGGTTTGTTACCACTACACCAGTGGTTTCATTAGACTGGCAACCCAACACATCTGACCACTTCCTTTTACAGGTGACAGGAACTGTCGCAGAGGGCGAGATGAATTGGTCAAAAATATTTCCGACTGGATATGTCCCCTAGTCCTTGTTTAGATTGTGGTAAAACGTCCCTAAAATGTGAAACTATGATCTTCATTTTTCTTGGAATTGTGAAAAAATGTCTGCAGTTGAATCTATACTTTTTTATCTAAATATTTTGAAACTTCAACATGCCTCACCTGTTCTTCCGTCACTACTCTGGTTTGGCCTGGTGATTGCATCTGACTATCAACAGTGGGCTTGTGATCAGATACAATGCTTGCTTTGATATTTGTTTAATTTATTCTGTTAATTCTGTTTTGTTGTTAATTCAATTGTTTTGTTAATTCTGGCAATTGTCATTTTATCATTTTTTTTGTAAAAACGTTGTGAAATAAATGTATCTTGACTTGAATGTTTCTTGAATAAAATGTCATTAATTGATTTCTAGAAATCAGATATCGAGAAAAATAGAATAAGTGAAGCTTCTCTCTTGAATCACAAAACGATAAATTCACAACATCATCATTAAAATAGAAATTAAGCCGACAACAGCGACAAAACAGGTCTACGTATTGCATTGTCTTCTTCTGTAGATACGAAATAGGCTGAATTTATTCAAATTAATGTTGATCTGATCACGTGTTTTGAAGCAAAGTCTTTTAAGCGCATTATCCACGGCGTGTAATACCTATCAGGATAATCTAAGATTTAATGGCGAAATCATTGCAGAGCAAACACATCAAACATAAATAAAGATGACCAGTTTGTCCTATTTTTTTTTTTTCTATAAATAAAAATCCCCGCCAACACACCTTAAGGTTTTAAAATCAAAATTGCAGCGTCTCTTGGGGAGAACATTCCATACGTTTTCAGAATCACATATAACATTCACCTGACATTTAAAAAAATGTGAAAAGGCATGTCTTTTACCTTAAAAAGGTCAAGTGGAATCCAAAACACACGAGACATGTACGTCATCAACAATAATATAAAAGACTTGTCAATTTCAAATAGCACCCTTGTGATCTAAATTCCATTTCACATTCAACCATCCAACCACAACACACTGCATAAACGAGCCATAAATATCATACACTTCGCACAAAAATAATCCGAACTTTCAAAATAAAACCAATATCTCACAGACACTTAACCTTAAGTACCATTAATAATTTTGTTCTGCGTATATAACTTTCGGTATCTCACGCAGTAAAAGTTACACGAAAACTAACTTTTCTTAACTTGTTGATCCTTCTTATTCTTCCTTCTCACTTACCTCATTTGTCACGAGCATTTCAAAAGGGACCAATTTGGCAATATCCTCCTTCAGGGTGATTCCTACCGACTATTCTAACGGACTCGGACTCATTAGAGCGTGACAGATCAACACGAAGTCGCCGTGCTGATAATTAGCGTGTTTTGAGAGAGAAGTCTATGTAAATTTTGTCACTTCCGAAATTTCTCTTTTTTGTTATAACTTGGTAAAATAAAGTCGCATTATGTCGAATGAAGTATCAAAATACACAAAACAATAGTACCCCTCTATTGATTATAGATACTGTCTTTAATATATGTAGTAATATTGCTTACTAATTGCTTCGGTTTTAAGTGTTCGGGTACTTTTTGTGCGCAGTATATATGGAGGTATAAAGCATAATTATTAAAATATATATTACATATATTTAAGCAAAATATTAAGATATAAGTATTATCAAGTTAAGGGATCTGGAATGAGCGTTTCGACAGTAATTTTTGTGGGACATGAGAGCACATCAGACATATCGAATTGCATTCTGAATACGAAGAACGTCTTTCTGATATCAAAAAGACCTAATTTTTTTTGTGTGTTTTGGGAAAAAACTCCATATCTTCAATACGAAAGGTCAAAATTTTCAATTGATCGTCGGCTTTTCATCCCACCTACATACACTTTGGGGATTTGCCATTTGGTCTAATACCATTTGGTCTAATATCCATTTCGTATACATCCATTTCATCTAAACCCATTAGGTCTATATCCACTACGTCCAATAATCATTTGGTCCTTTAACCATTTGGTCCGATAACCATTTGGTCCGATAACCATTTAGTCTAATAACCAATATGTCTAAAACCATTTAGTCTAACAACCATTTAGTCTAATACCTATTTGGTCTATAACCAATAGGTCTAATAGTCATTTGGCCTAATACCCATTTGGTCTACAAACCATTTAGTCGTACAAGCATTTAGTTTATTAATAAATAGACGAAATGGTATTAGACTAACTGGTTATTAGACCATACGAGTATTAGACCTAACGGTTATTAGACCAAATGGTATTAGACCAAATGGTTATTAAAGAAATATTAGACCAAATGGTCATTAGACTATATGGTTAGTAGACATACCGGTTATTAGACCAAACAATATTAGACTAAATGGACATTAGACTAAATGACATAGGCGTAGATCCTGGGGGGATGGGGGGATTTATCCCCCCAATATTTTGCCAGGGGGGATGCTCCATACAATCATCCCCCCCAATGTTGACGCCTGAATATAGGTTTCTGACCAAATTTATCTCACATTTGCCCATTTTAGCCCCAAAAGTGCAAACTTTCGCGCGCTTCGCGCGCATTTATTCAACTTTTGCACCATATTTAATCAGTTTAGCGTCAAAATAGGAAATTTTTAGCGCGCTTCGCGCGCATTTGTAACATCAACTTATAATGTCGCCAAAA